>NC_068417.1:102320-141332 GCF_023724105.1 Carassius gibelio | reverse complement strand
AATTATTTTGTATAGTATTTTAAAATGTAACGCCAGTACGCCATATTAAGTTAATTGCCTGCGAGCTTCTCCTCCTGTCTGTACGGTAATGCGACAGAGAGACGAGTGGTTATGACGCAATCGTTAGCCTATTTTTTTACAAAAACTGTTTATACGGGGCCATAATGTAACATAGAAGGTAATGGAGCCCTTTATACATTTTCGTGTATCTTTAGAAATAAATAATGGACAAACAGAGTATTTAAACGCCTCAGATGTAAAGTTATTCGCTGTCAAAGTGACGCCAAAATGAATGGGAGTCAATGGGAATGCTAACGCAAGTGAAGTTCTGCTACAAGATGGCAGCCCCCACCCGACTTCAACTTCCGGTCGAGTTCCTTGCCCCTTGCTCGCCAGCAGGGACTTTCTAGGGGGCATTTTTTTACCCGGAACTTTTATTTAGTTCCTGGTTCCTGCGGTGGAAACACACCAAGTACCGGACCAAGTCCCTAGTTCCTGGGTAAAGTTCCTGCGGTGGAAACGCGGCTAAAGGGATGCATTAAACAGGGCCTTACAATCGTAAAGGATATAGACTCCAATAAATGTGCATTTATAAATAAATAAATTTACTTACAACTTTGTCCAAGCTCTACAATGTAAATGCCATTTCCATTATGTCTGCATAGCATTTTGATGGATAACTGCAAAAGGACTCGCTGCGGTCCATCCACAGGATTATTGAATTCTGTGCTGAATCTTCATTCCAAAATATCATAAACATGAAAAATACAAAAACATGTTCAAACACTGTCAAATAATAAACATACATATATAAATAAATCTTTACAGAGAAAGTCAAATGTATTGACAAGTTTGTTTTAAATGCCAAAGACAAACTATACCATTCAGACGATGCTTTTAAATGACAAAACACAGAATTATAACACAATAAAAGGAAATTTAACACATTTGTGTCGATCGTTATTGTATCTCTATTTATACAAGATATATGCTATTATTACTTTTATTCTAAAATATATAGATTTGAACGTATGCAATTTACTTATGACCGTATATTCACCATAGACTGTATAAAAACAGATATTCACGCAGCATTACACTGGGTTCTAGGTTCTAGTGAGGCACTTGCATGACAGAACTTCATCTGAACCGTAGACTGTAAAAAAATAATCATCAGAACTAAGCTTATGTCAGCGATATCAAATGTAACGTTAAGATACGCGCTCCAGAAGAACTCTGAGGGAGGTGCTCATCTATGCTGCTCATTTGTTTCCCTTATAACATGCAGAAAAGACACAGTTCGAGTAGGAATCTTCTTTTTTTCCCCTAATTTTTCATCGATGTATATTCTGACGGATGTCTTACGCTGTCAGGTTTAGAGCAGTTCCTTTTTTTTAATTCCCGCCGTTCTTAATCCATACAGTGATCCGCGTTGAGCTCTCGCGCTCTGTTTGAACGGTCTCTAACGCAGCCCTGGGCTCAAATAATACATACAAACTGTATTTTTATCGTTCTCCACATAAGTTCAGCTCCGCTGTCCCGCATGGGAGAATATCTGTTTTAATATTTATAAGGAAAATACTGTGGAACCGCCTGTATTTTGATGCTTCAGAGTGCCGCGAAACGAACATTTAGATACAGTAATTTACACACAGAATATACGACTCTTTAAACCATACTTACTCTTCTGACACAACAAATGTAATTTTATACATTAAGCCAATAAATACGAATATTTTACTTACCAAAGTTGTATTCTAGTAAAATGTCCAAACTTTGTGGAGAAACTGACTAGAATGGCTGACGACCTTCTTCTCTCTTCAACAGCCTTCACGAGAATGACGAGATCTCGCATAAGTGATGTTGTGAACGTGATATTGCTATTGAATTGAGTCAACACATTTTTTTAAGTTATGAGGACAAATAACCTAGTTCAGTCAACTTTCAAACTAGTTGAGACACTGAAAACTTAAAATTGTTAGTTGAATGAACAAATTCAGTAACTGCAAGTTGTCAACATAAAAAAATTCATTGAAACAACTAAACTGCTAAATAATTTTTTACAGTGAATGCTTCAGATGCAAGTCATCAAAATAATACAATAAAATGATGGAAACAATACCATCTTAATTCATATTCCACTGTAAGGGTATTTTCACTTTGTCCAATATGTGTCATGAACTATACTCACCATTCAAGTAGGCCCCTATAGTTTTGTACAGTAGCAACAAAACTCTTAATGTTGTCTGCTCCGGTGATGGCGGCTGCTGCCACTGTTGATCTTTAGTTCATATTCTCCAGAGTCTGTGTTTGTGATGTCTTTGATGGTCAGAGATCTGTTCTGATGATCCAGCTTCAGTCTGTCTCTGAATCTCTCCTTACACTGATCATGTTAGGGCAGAAGCTGTGATTGTCATGCGTATCTTTCAGTGAAGCATGGTTCTGTGATCAGCAGTAAATCTCCATCCGAAGGCCAGAGAAGGGATCTCACGCTGAAACTCCAAATACATGCCACAGAAGAGTCCAGAAAATGCCTGTCACTGCAGCTCAATAAACAGAAGATTTAACTGCTTTCACTGATTCAACAAGACTAACTGATGAAAGTGAAACTTTTTTTTTTTTTTTTTTACCAGGGATTGATTCTTTTTAGCAATAAAAAAGATTCACCTTCTGCACCTTTAGTATTTGGACACCTACATTTCCCCCCCCCCCCTACCATTAAGTTACAGTCTTCAAACTGTTGAAGTCTTCATTGTGGCCAGACAAATGTTTGTCATTTTAAAAATGTAACCATTATATATGATGTATTTTACATAATTACACACTTTAGCGTGTGTGTGTGTGTGTGTGTGTGTGTGTGAACTAAAGGAGGATCTAACTGTCGGGGGAGGATTCAGACATTAGATTAACAGTCAGAATGTTTTTGGTGGACAGTATTATTACTTCAGACACTTAAAGAAAATGATTCACACATTTGTTTTGTTCTGTTTGTTCTTCTGTCATCTGATTTGTAAGTTATTAAACATTTTATTACTTCATTCTGCTTCATGGCAATAAACTAATGATACTGTTCAAAAGTATTTTCATCCAGTTAAGATTCAGGTTTCTATTTGTGTTTTCCATTTGCATGCATCAGAAATCATGGGAAATATACAGAATTTTTAACATTAAATTTAATTGAAAAGTAATGAAAATTAATTAAGTATATTAGAGGCACAGACATTTTTTTAGGGTGGATGGGTGGGTGGGGGTGTTCATTATTACATATAACTGATTGTTGAACATGATGTTGCAACTCATCTAAATGTATAAATGTGTATATATATATGTGTGTGTGTGTGTGTGTGTGTGTGTATTTGCTGCAGTAAAAAAAATACAGCAGTAATGAACAACTGTAAAAGTGATGTTAATTAATTGGTCAAAATGCAGTAAAACTATGAGTGAGATACTGTGAGCTGGATTTGTCTTATATGAAAATATCCCATTCATAGAAGAAATGTATTGAACGTGATCAGCATTAATAAACTTGTACTTTCATGCTTGAACTTGTGTAACTTTACTCTTGTATTTTACTGCACAGCTGATAAAACACCATAACAATGAAATGAGTGTCTGTCTCTGCTGCTGTTCTTTAATACACATTTTACAAACGAAACAACAGAAATCTTAATCAGTGTTAAATCTGTTTATTCTCCAGGTGTGTTTAGTGACACAGTGTCAGTGACGGAGGGAGATTCAGTCACTCTAAACACTGATCTTACTGAAATACTTGAAGACGATGAGATAGTGTGGAAATATGGAGCTGAAAACTCTCTGATAGCTGAAATCAATAAAGCTGCTGGAGTCTTCTCCACATTTGATGTTCCTGACGGTAGATTCAGAGACAGACTGAAGCTGGACAGACAGACTGGATCTCTGACCATCACAAACATCACAACTCAACACACTGGAGAATATAAACTAGAGCTGCGTGGAGCAAAACTATCATCACAAATATATCATGTTTCTGTCTATGGTGAGCAGAGATCATTTGTATGCCCTTATATATTATTTTGTATTTTTTACATATTGAATTTTTAAAAACATTTCACACTCTCACACACACACTCGCTGTGAACACAAAACCATTTTTAAACACATCAAATGAAAAATAGCACTATTGATTAGATTTATCCAGACTTTTTCTCTCATGTTTTCAGCTCGTCTGCCTGTTCCTGTCATCTGCAGAGACTGTTCATCATCTTCATCTTCATCACAGCAGAATTGTTCACTGGTGTGTTCAGTGGTGAATGTGGGTCATGTGACTCTCTCCTGGTACAAAGGAAACAGTTTATTGTCCAGCATCAGTGTGTCTGATCTCAGCATCAGTCTCTCTCTACCTCTGGAGGTGGAATATCAGGAGAAAAACAGCTACAGCTGTGTGATCAACAATCCCATCACAAACCAGACCACACATCTGGACATCACTCAACTCTGTCAACCATGTTCAGGTACAGCAGAACTGATATTACTTGATGCTGGTGCTGATATTTAAGTTTATTGACTGAGCTGGGGCCCGTTCTTCGTACGTCGCTTATTACATCCGAGATCAAATGACACATCCAAGATGATATCATCGTGCTAATCCTGATCCGGCTAATTGGGTTCTTCGAACACACCTGTTGTGTATGATTAGTATCGCTGGATTGAGTTATCTGAGATAATTGCGCGTTCATGTGTTGTCTTAAAAGGGGATATGTATTGATACTCGAAACCATGATCAGCAGTGCAGCGATTGGCTGGTGGCAAGACGGCAACGTAATGACGTCATATAATTTAAAATGACACCCGACGAAAACCTTGACACATTTCTGGACTTTTATAAGGAAACAGCCAAGCAAACAAAACTACATAAATGTTATAATAGATACATTAAACAGATAATAGATACATGTTTTTATTTTATTAGAATTTTTCTCATGATTCCCAATTATTTAGATTCGCAATTTATAATAGTTGTGCAGTCTTTACATTTTTATTTCAATGTAGAAATTATCTATTCATTTAATTTTATATTGGGACAGATTTGTTACGTGACAGCATTAATGAAAGTTTCTTAAGGGTCAATATCATGTTATCTGCATCTCCTGCGCTCCATCAAGCCACTCTTATAATAGCAGTCATCACTCAAAATAATGCACAACTCTATTATCTGTATAGCATGTGTGTAAGACTCTAATACAATTATGAAGTAATAATTTTATGACAAATATTTCAGTGAGTAAAACTGGCTGTGTCTATAGTAGGCTGTTATCGACTACACGGCATTTTTATATTATTTTTTAAATATTTTTTTTAATGATTATTATTTTAAATGATTGATACTCTTGTAATAAAGTAGCGGTGGTAGCAGACATATTTTGAGTATCAGTTCTGGTTGAAAAGAAGCGATCTAATCCTGTTTACATGAAATAAGCCTGCTCCCGAGCAGGTTTAAGCTAACGGACCTGTTGCTATGACAGCAGCTCCGGGATGAGCTTCGAAGAACCAAACGATCCAAGATCATGCCAAATCGTCAACAATCAAATCCAGCTAACGGAGTTAGCGACGTACGAAGAACAGGCCCCTGATCTCAGTTTGATGTTTTTATTCCTCAGACTCTGTCCACTGTTGTGGTTTTACTGAAACTGTGATCCGATTGGTCCTCTCTGCTCTGGTGGGCGTGGCTTCAGCAGCTGTTCTGGTTTATGACATCAGATCCACAAGAGGAAGAAGGATCTGACAATCCTCAAATTCAAACTTTTTTTTCTTTACATTTGTTATGTTTTACTTTTTTAATATTAATGTATTAATTCTTCATTTATAATAATGTATTTAATCATATAATAATTTACATTAATCATTCTAGTCATTTCTATTCCTATTTCATAGATTCATTTATGGATTAGTCATTTATATTATTTATTGTTTAGCCATTGTTTAGTCTTGACTGTGTTTCAAGGACTGTCTTCACGAATAAGAGATATGAGGAATGTTTTGGTAAAACAATACGTTTTGAATTTGTGCTGCTCAGACGAAGTCTAAGCATTGAAACATACACAATTAAGACTATTCAATAAACTCTTCTTCTTTTATCATCACTCCATCTCCGGCTCTTCTCTGGGTTTTTCTTCAGTCAACTTCTTGGCTGACAGAAGACTGTTAATAGACTTATTTTTAACAGGTCTTTGGTATTCGATATTACTGTTCCCAGACAACAGGGACAGGGGATCTGGCATCTGGGGCTGGATCTGGATTATCTGGTATGGAGGCATGATCTAACAGTATGGATATATATCCAATAGAATTATTAATTTCTTTTAGTTTTACTAAATTTCCAAAGATGTTAAATACCAGTTTTTGCCTTACTGTTTTGGTGTATTGAGTGAAGTAATTTAAAACAATTTTAGATAAGGCAGCGACATGACATAAAATGTGAAAAGGATTCCCTGATAAGGTGTTTTTTTGTTGTTTGTTTTGCTTCAGACTACTGTAGTGATTCTGAACTGTTGCACTGAAACAGTCCATTGTACTACATCGCCTTATAATTAACTTTTTCACTATTTGATTTTTTGAATGAACTATTTTTATGCTGTAAATGTGTTGATATTTAACCACCATTCAAATGTATTCTCACTCCCTTGCAGCTACAATATAGACCTATGCAACTATGGTTAATAAATGTAAATATTCATTTTTCAATTTCAATTATGTTGTGAATTATTAGTGTTACGAATATTAGATTTGTATTTCCTTGGTTGCTATACGTACAATTATGAAACAAAATGAAAATAGGTTAAAGCCTTTTATAAGCTTATGGGGCTGTCACGTGATGAAGGAACAACTCAAACCCAAAGTAAGTAGTAGTAGACGTTAGGGAAGTAACACGTAACATTTTAATTATACCTTGATAAAATTAACTAAATGACTCCAAAAAAGATTCGTTTATTTTGCTGAACGAGAGTCAAAGGTCCGAGTCGGTAAAATTACCCGAACTTCCCATCACTAGTTGAGGCTCCAAGTGAACCATACCATTACCAAAACCGTTCTGATCACTGATTGGCTGGAGAGAATCATCACTACCTGCGTCACTGAACTTGTGACTCAAACACAAAAGAACCGCTGAGTTTAAATCAGCACAGCCAGCCAACGATCGAACGCAACTATTTTGAATGAACATACCTTTTTTTTTTTACAACCGAAAAATGTTTTGTTGTCTGTTGTGGAAGTACAGATGTTCCTCTCGTTGATAGCAGAGGATGGATCTAGCAAGAGCTTGATGTGGCGACGCAAAATGAAAAAGTTTTTTGGCTGTAGAGGCAGCGCAAATATAACATGTGAATCCCGCCCACTCTAAAGTGGTACTAAACTGCAGTGGAAACGCAAACTGTGCCAAACCGAGCCATACTTTACCATACTGTGCCATGCTGAGCTGAGTCGTACCACATTGTGGAAAGCATAATAAAAACGTACAAAAAAAATCCATAGTTAAGATTTCCCCCCCCCCACCCCAGAACAGCTCATTCAAACACACCCCCACATGTCTACGTCACGATGAGGAAATATTTTCGTAATGCTGCCCAAATGTTCACGCAAAGAAAGAAGGCATGGTTTCAGTAACCACTGTTGCAGAGATGTCAGGGAGATGCTGTGTGTATCTAGTAGAAAGCGCTTTATTTGGACCTATCTGAAAGTAGATGCATTTAGGAATCTTTAAGATTACTTACAACAGAACAGCAACGCATTTTATGGACTACAGTTTCATGAAAATAGTAGAGGAAGTACTTCTGACTTTGCTATGACAATCTGAGGCTTCTGAATCAGCTATTATAAGTATGTTTTTTTTATTAGTTTCGGTATTTGCTATTGAATGTTCAAATGTGGAGTTTTGCGTAGTGTGTGTGTGTGTGTGTGTTTGAGAGAGAGAGCAAGCGAGAGAAACAGTGGAGTCAGCTGTCTTAACCATGTGTGGCTTGTGTACTGCAGACACAGGAGCTTCATCACTGTGTCTGTCACACGACTCTGTTCTTCTTTTGGGCTTGAACTGATGGTAAAACTACAGACGACGAGTGCTTGCAGTGTTTTTGCATTCCATTTGTTGAAGTCACTGATATATTACTCCTTCTTTCAGACTATTCTTCGGTTACATTGTATCTTCTCCCATTTTCTATTTCCTACTGTAAAAAAACATTGGCGATTCTCCACTTCTTGACCAAGAGTTCTTATCACAACTGTGCACCTCCTTGAGTTTATTGAACTGAATAATAGTTCGACAAATAGCCCTCAAGTGCTATTGGAGGTAACAAAATGTTTTATTAGAAGGAAATCCATTGATTTTCGTCAGAGATCTAGAAATGGCCATAGAATTGAATTAGAGAGGCAAGTTCAGGCGGTGGAACAGGATCTCAGAAATACTCATTGTCAACAAAAAGAAAAATAATTAAATGCACTTAAATCAGAGTTAAAACAGTTGCTCTTACACAGAGCCCCTTTATTATGCACTGCACATCAGTCTTACTACTTTAATGGGGAGAGACTGAGTAAATTATTAGCGCTATGGATTAAACAGATAAAACACGCTATAAAGAAGGATGGCATCTTGTACACTCAAACCGAAGATATAACTCGGATTTTTAAATCTTGCTATAAACAATTATACACTTCTGATTCTTCAGCAGTTTCCCCTCTCCATATCTGATGAACAACATTTAGAGATGCTAAATGCCCAACTGTCATTAGATGAACCGAACAGGGATTTATCCAAATGGTTAAAACGCTTTACAATTGTTGTTCAGCATGGTTTCTTACAGGCTCCTTAGCATCTTTTGCTCTCGGCAGGGGTACCCGTCAAAGGTAAGGGATATTTAGCTCTTTGTTTCCAATATTTCTGTGTCTGTTCCTGAGTGCTTGCCTCTTCCTCCGCCTGAGCTTAATACAGCCATTTCTAGATTTATATGGATGAAGAAAAAAAGCAGAATCCGACTTAAGATGATGCAGCGTAAGAAACTAGATGGAGGTCTGTCTTTACTTAATTTTGAATTACATAATTTATCCTTATAAATGAGGGGAATCAGAGGCTGGGTTAACTCAGATTCTCCGGTTCCATGGTGAGTTCTGGAAGCGAATATTATCCATCCAGTTTTAAAGATTTCAAAATCTTTCAATAAAACGTATGAAATAAAAACATTGAAATTTACTTAATGTATGGAAAAAGGTGGAGAAAATTACAGGTGGATATTTTGTATATACTAAGACAACTCCATTATGGCATTATCACCATTTATGCACCGGTCTGATGCTGGTGTTCATAATTTGAATGACATATATTGTGATAACGGCCTCAAATCATTTGAGTACTTAAGTGTAGAGTTTTCTTTACCTGGATTCTCTTTTTTTCTATATTTAAGACTGAGGTCAGCTTTAAAGGCCTACGGCATTCCTTGGGACACCAATGTGCTTACTCATCCTCTGTGGGAATGGTTGAATAATGATGCCTTGCCTTGCCTAGTGGTTTAGTTTCTAAGATTTATAATTCAATTCTCATACTACAGTATACTTATATTCCAGCTATCCACTCCTGGGAAAGGGATGGTTTTGTTCAACCTGATTGGGATGTGGTATGGGCCAGATGTTTTACCAGATGTTACATTATAAATGTATTAATAGAGCCTATTTCACTCCTAATGTACTATACAAGATGAAGCTTAGAGCTGATCCTCACTGCCATTTATGTAATAAATCCACAGTAGGCTCTTACTTACAGATGTTTTGGGAATGCCCAGTGGTGGTTCATTTTTGGAAAACTGTATGTTCCGTTCTACACTACACTACACTCAGAACAACACTGAGATGTTGCTAGATAGGATGAAAAGTTGGTATCCCTACTATACTTCACTGATTCTTCCTCTTTCTCTGTATAAGTGGACAGCTTCATGGCATCTGTTTGTTCATAGTTCTTTTGAACCATGACTTAATATAATTAGCAAACATTTGTTCACCCGTAAGATTTAAAGGGGGTCATATGATGCTTTTTTAAGATCACTATTTGGTGTAACAGAATATGTAATGTTTAAAAAAAAATTTTTCTAATTATTTTTGTGATCAACATTTTTATTCAGATTAATTTCACTTTCAGAAATAAATCTGAATAAAAATGTTGATCACAAAAGAAAATTGAAAAAAAAAAAAAATATTTTGAACATTGCATATTCTGTTACACCAAATAGTGATCTTAAAAAAGCATCATATGACCCCCTTTAAATCTTGGACCCAAGCCATCTATCTGGAGACAACAATATCACACACTTACGGGTGAATGTTTTCAAAGTTAACAAACACTTTGGCACACAGAGAGCCCACTAACTGCATCCGGGTAAACCAGAAAACCTTGCAAACAAATGTTTGCTAATTATATTCATTTCTTAAACAAAACCATTTTTGTGATTCCACATTCAGCCATGTTTTTTTTTTTCTTTCTTTTTCCTGATAATGGTTTGTTTTCCTCATTCCTGAAAACTCATTCCTGAAGAGTGCAGACCATCATCATCATCATAATGGCCAACAAGTTCGTATCTGGACACTGTTAAGTTCCCTTAAATTGAGATTATCTGTCTACATTTTTCTCTGACTCTACTTTAACATTTTGAGGTCCAACTTCTGAACTTCTCTTCCTGATAGCTGTTCAACGGCCATAACAACAGATGAACAATGGCATTCTTTTTTTTTAAATCTGATTAAATTCAGATTAATACATTTTTTATTGTGTAAACCACTGATCAATGTCATGATAATTTAAACATTACAACAGAAAGTCATACATTGTATTTATGACAGTAAAATGGAACTAATATATTGACAGACAGAAACTTGACACAATGTTTAAATATAATGGTGGGATGTCAAAAAATATGTTCTTAGAAATGACTACTGCTTCTCTAGAAGTAACTACTGACTCGCAATATATTTATTTTTCTGCAGGGTCAGCGCTTTTACAGCTTTTCTCACTTCTCATCTTCTCATGCCACATCTCTTTTCTCATGCAATCCAAAAATATTGCTTAGCAAAGAGGACACTGACAATGTGCTTTCAGACAAGAGAGTAGTTTACTTTTGATATGAAACAAAATCTCAGCTTTCAAAGTATATAATATTTTAATAGCAATAATATTAGTAATTTTAATGGTCTTTTTTTTATTTGTATTTATTCTTTTACACCAGCACTGATAGCTATTTCAGTCTAGAATGGAAAAAACATTGTTAAACCACACGTTATTGACACATCAAGACAAACATGCACTGACGTTAACCACACATGTCCAGTAATAGACTCATGTATGTGAAGACTCTGTTTGTCTATCCAACAGATCAAACCACATCTCTGAAGAGATAGAAATATACCAGACCACAGCAGGTCTTATTTATGACTTACAAACTGAGCTGCTAGAGCCCCAAACTACCGGGAGTCTCTAAAAGTAGTAGAGCAAAGGATCATATTTACAGAATAACATTAAAATCGCAATAGACCTACTAATATGTATGGCCATCTTAATTTATTTGATTTCAAATGTTAAACCATCAGTTTTTAATAATGCTATAAGTTTTATACACTCGACAATGCTGATTTTTACTTGCACTTGGTGCTTGCAGAGTTTTAATATTAAGTTCATACAGCAAAGTTTGTCTCATGTACATTTTTTAAGCATTTTTTTTCCCGAAGCATTTTATTCATCTTTATCTAAATGACACATTTTAGTCCACTGGGTTTTCTTGGTCATACAGGGCAAAACTAAAGTTTTTTTGCTGAAAATAAAAATGCTTTTTTTAATGTTAATGTTCAGTCAGACTCTTGGTAGATGCAGTCCTTCTCACCAATCCCAAATCACAACTATAGACTCCTGGTGAAAGTGATCACACAGCTGGATCTTGCACTGACTAAAGACGTTTGATTATCTTCTGACGACACCTGCATACACCACTTCATCCTCTTTAACTTTCTGTTAAAAAAAAGATTTAAAAAAATATATATAATAAAACGTTTGAAACCCGGACATTTAATGAGATTTAGTTTGAGGTAATTTTATATATCATCAATACACATAACTTTGACATGCAAATAATTAAACAAATTCTATTACAGTGGACATTAATGACCAAAATTTGAGAATCAAAACATTTAGAAATGGACAGGAACCAAATAGGCTACTTAATACAATGTTGTAAGTAATAAAAACTAAAAAACTAAAAATGTAGCTCAATTGGTAGAGCATTGTGTTTGCAAGCACAAGGTTAGGGGTTCAAATCTCAGGGAACACATGTTAGGAGAAAATTGTTGGCCTGAATGCAATTTTTTTAAAGTAAATACAGCCCTATTATAAAGAAAGATTGACTTTTTATTGAAGTTAGAGATCCTGCAATGTTTTTTGCAGTGTTTCTCAGTGGCTTATATGGACATTAGGTTCTAAAGTTGTTCTAAAGTTATTACTCATTATATTATATTACTATTATATTACTTATTCAGTTACTCACTAAATTGAAATAAAAGCTGGGTTTTTATTTCAGAAACAGTTCCTGTTTTACGCAGAAAGGCCGGAAAAAGCTGGTTGAAGCTACGTTTTTGCCGGTTTTAGATTATGGAGATGTGTTTTACAGACACTCCACAAATACCTTGTTGAAATCGTTGGATTCTGTGTATCATTCAGTATTGAGATTTATGATGCATGCAAAGTACTCTGTTCATCACTGTGTACTATATGAAATGGTCATTTTAACTGTCACTTAACACTAGAAGGTTTAAACATTGGTTGATCTTTGTGTATAAATCAATAACTGGACATACTCCTTCATATTTAACTACACTCTTAACACCAATAGATCTGAATACAAGCTAAGATCAAGTCACTGTAAAACCCGACAAGTTAACTTAACTCAAACGGTTTGAGTAAACAGATATCCTTAAAAACCTGACAAGTTATGTTAACTCAAACCGTTTGAGGAAACCAACTGCCTTAAACCATTTAAGTTGAAAAAACTAACAGTTATGAGTACTCTGAACTTAATTCAGTTGAGTTCACTGAAAGAAGATATACATTGCAATTAAGTGATTAACTGAGTGATAATAGTGAATTAGTGATGAACAGCTGCTGTTAACAAACAGAATCACTGAAGAAAAGAGAAACACAAGAACTACTACAACTGACTTCAGACACAGACTTAGATGAAATCAACTGAAATAAAATACATGAAATCTCTCAAGATCTGATGAAACAACCCCACAAACAGCATCAGCAGCTCCACTTATTAATAACCAGACTGACTTTATTTCTGTCAGACGTCTACAGAAGATCTTATTGAGAATGAACTAAGGTTTAGATGTTGATTTATTGTTTCATTTGAAGTAACCATGTTAGAGATCAGTGTTTGCTTTAGTTGGGCTCTTGACCCTTGACTTCTGTCTTAGTCTTTTCTCTGGCTGTTATAACCGAGTGTTTCTAAAACATGTTTGTGATAACTCAAAAGCCCAGAAGAAATAAGTGTTAACCTGTATTTAGGTGTAGGTTTTTATATGTTATATCAGTGATGAGAATCATTAATTATTGATCTGTACGGAGTCTAATCTCTGATAAAATAGACGTGTAATTAGTAGAAGTGATTCCAGTAAAAATGACACTAAGAGCCATAGCTTCTGTGGTAATCAGTTAAAAATTACTTTCTAAACATTTTTGTACACATACATTTTTTCTTCTATGCCAGTAGTTGGTCAAACACAGACATCAATAATCAGAATATGAACCTCTACAATGGTGACGGAAAAACATGCTGCAATGCATTCTGGGTACTATTGTAGAACAAAACTCATCCATGGCTCCCAGCATGCTCTGCAGGATTTTTTTTTTATGGTCACCATTGTTGAGGTTCATATTCTGATTATTGATGTCTTTGTGTGACTGTTTGACACCGTAGAAGACCAAACTGTTTGAAAAGTCAATATTTCATTAATTTCAATAATTCATATTAACTGATTATCACAGATCCACTGTCTCTTAGAATCACTTTTACTATCATCAATCAAATTACACAACACATATTTCATCAGAGATTAGACTCCGTACGGATCAATAATTGATGATTATCATCACATATATCAAATATAACAACCTACACCTAGGTACAGGTTAACACTTACTTCTTCTGGGCTTTTGAGTTACAACAAATGTGTTTTAGAAACATATGGTTATAACAGCCAGAGAAAAGATTAAGACAGAAATCAAGGGTCAAGAGCCCAACTAAAGCAGACACTGATCTCTAACATGGTTACTTCAAATGAAACAATAAATCAACATCTAAACCTTAGTTCATTCTCAATAAGATCTTCTGTAGACGTCTGACAGAAATAAAGTCAGTCTGGTTATTAATAAGTGGAGCTGGTGATGCTGTTTGTGGGGTTGTTTAATCAGATCTTGAGAGATTTCATGTATTTTATTTCAGTTGATTTCATCTAAGTCTGTGTCTGAAGTCAGTTGTAGTAGTTCTTGTGTTTCTCTTTTCTTCAGTGATTCTGTTTGTTAACAGCAGTTGTTCATCACTAATTCTCAATCAGCACTTAGTTAATCACTTCATTACTTAAATGCAAAGTTTTAAAACTTACAGGGTTTAAATCAAGGCAATCTATTTACTCAAAAGGTTTGAGTAAAGTTTACTTATCGGGTTTTACAGTGCTATTTCTTTTGTTTGTTTTCTTAATTGCAGAATATTTATCATGTGCATCCAGTCCTTCGTGCTGTCTTTGCTGTAAACTGGTTTAAAGGGACAGAAGTGAGAGACTTATTTACCCTCATTTGATAAAACTGTTTTGAAAAAAAATTATTTTACATTTAGAAATTTCTAGAATCTCAGGTTTTTTATTAGTGTAAAAACTTTTCCAAATTCCTTTTTCCAAAATAAAAAAAGTAAGTAAGTGAAATTTTCACTTATTTTTCACAAAATCTTGAAGTGTTCCTGTAGCTCAGTAGCAGATATTGCGTTATAAAGCACAAGTTTGGGGGTTCGATTCCCCGGGAACACATGATAGGTGAAAATTGTTAGCCTGAATGCACTGTAAGTCGCTTTGGATAAAAGTGTCTGCTAAATGCTTTAATTTACATTTACTCAATAAAATGTAACATGTCAAGTTACATGTACTTATTATTTATTTATTTTTTTACTTAACTTAGTTAAGTAGATTTACTTAATTTCCAAATGTGTTAAATTTACTTGAAAAATGCTTGTGCAAAAACTTGCCAAATAAAAATTAAGTAAATTTACTAATTCTTTTTTTTCAGTGTAGATCAGAAAACAAGCTAAGATCAAGTAGATACATACTGTATGATGTTCCACAAATTAAAACAGAGTTTGGTAAAACTGCTTTTAGTTATAGTGCTCCAACTTCATGGCATGAGTGGAAAACCAGCTAAAACTGGAGGTTTTTATTTCACAGACTGAATTCAAATCTTATCTAAATCAAATTTATCATTATGTTTGTGATTGTTTTAAATGGTGATTTTTTTTGTTGCTGTATATATTAATATTTTTGTGCATCCCTGTCTTTTTTGTTGCTTGTTGTCTGTTAAAGTGTATCTTCTATGTGCTGCCTTCTTGGCCAGGGCTTACTTGGAAAAGAGATTGTAATCTCAATGTGATTTTCTTCCCTGGTAAAATAAAGGTAAATTAATAAAGGTAAATAAATAAATAACATAAATTATCTTACTGGTTTCTGTGCATCTCTTTTGTAGAACGTTGTTTCAGCGTAAGTGATCTCTTCTGGATGCGTCTCAGCTGTTTAAACAGAAATGACAGAAGAATTATTATCCCAAAACTCAATTTGATCTAGATCTTATGTAGTTTTATTACAACATGTTATTAGCACCCTTCATTTGTTTTTGTTCAAGAAACTGTTTCCACTTGGATATACATCACAATAGGAAAATAATAGAATATTGACCCTTATGTTTCACTAAAGCTTTAAACAATTTTGACCAACTTTTATATGAATAAATCATTCAGTAATCAGCCATAGTCACAAAGTTAATTGTTAAATATTTTAGCTAATTCAGTAAACAAATGTTTGTATTGTACATTAATTACACTGCAATTCTACACTGTACACATTTCAAAGATGACATTCTTGTTCAAAGCCGTTAAAAGTGTTAATGCACAGAAATATGTTTAATGCTCAATTGTTTTTAGTGATATTAAATAATTCACAGACGTATAGCTGTTGTACTTATACAACAATTCCTGACTTTATCACTAAAAGGATGAAAAATCATTTTTGCAAATAATTTATATATCAAACCCAGAAGAACTGTACAATAAAAGTAAGTAGCTGTGTTTTTGTATGGTGAAATGTAATTTTCATTGAAACACAAGTGAAACATCAACATAGAAATGTTCATTTGAACACCAGAAGTATGGTCATCAAGTGTTGTGTAGGCTAACTTGTTATTGAAATTACTTAGATTTGCATTTCTGTTTATATCCGGTGTGTTTCATTTTCAGTTTTGATAAATATAGATCTTTGTTTTGTGTGAGTGAGATGAGTAAAGAGTGCTGACTGGTGATATTAATATAGATCAGTGCTTCTCAAGCCAGTTCCTGGAGGCACACCAACACTACACATTTTATAACTTTCCTAGTCAAACACACCTGAATCTGCTCATCAGCTTGTTAGTAGAGACTCCAGGACCAGAAATATATTGGTCAGATAAGGGAGACATTCAAAATGTGCACTGTTGGTGTGCCTCCAGGAAATGGGTTGGGAAACACTGATAGATATAATTGCCAAGCCCAATAATTACACATATATATATTGTGGCTTTTTCTTCAAGCAAAGAGTTATTTGTCATAACACTTTGTATCACTTGCCTTCTAGATCAGTTTTTCTACATTTCCTGCAGATGTAGAAGATCACGACTGCAGCCACAATCAACAGAGATCCAGCAGAAGCAATGGAGATCGACAGTATAGGAAAATCTGGGGGATGTGAAGTAGACGGTCAAACTAGTACTGTAATGATAACAAAGTTTGTCTGATGTACAACAAAAGACAGAGATTAAATCATCACTAATGTCAGCTCTGCTGTACCTGCACATGTGTGACAGAGCTGACTGATGTTCAGATGTTGAGTCTGGTTGCTACAGAGTTGAGTGATGTCCAGATGTGTGGTCTGGTTTGTGATGGGATTGTTGATCACACAGCTGTAGCTGTTTTTCTCCTGATATTCCACCTCCAGAGGTAGAGAGAGACTGATGCTGAGATCAGACACACTGATGCTGGACAATAAACTGTTTCCTTTGTACCAGGAGAGAGTCACATGACCCACATTCACCACTGAACACAACAATGAACAATTCTGCTGTGATGAAGATGATGATGATGATGATGATGATGAAGAGCATTGTGAAGAGTTACTGCTGATGACAGGAACAGGAAGACGAGCTGAAAACATGAGACAAACAAGTCTGGATAAATCTAATCAATAGTCTTATTTGTGATTTGATGTTCACAGTTTATGAACTATAAAATTATTTTAAAATTCAGTATGTACATTTAAATTTATTCATTTAGCAGATGCTTTTATCCAAAGTGACATACAAATGAGGACAAGACGCAATCAAAATCAAGAAAAGAGCAATGATATATAAGTGCTATAACAAGTCTCAGTTAGCTTAACACAGTACACATAGCATGGGATTTTAAATAATATAATAAATAAAAAGAAAACGGATAGAATAAAAAATATAAAATTAGAATAGTGAGTGCTATAGAGAGTTTTATGTAAACAATGCAAAATAATATATAAGGGCATACAAATGATCTCTGCTCACCATAGACAGAAACATGATATGTTTGTGATGATAGTTTTGCTCGACGCAGCTCTAGTTTATATTCTCCAGCGTGTTGAGTTGTGATGTTTGTGATGGTCAGAGATGCAGTCTGTCTGTCCAGCTTCAGTCTGTCTCTGAATCTACCGTCAGGAACATCAAATGTGGAAAAGATTCCAGCAGCTCTCCTGATTTCAGCTATCAGAGAGTTTTCAGCTCCATATTTCCACACTATCTCATCTTCTTCAGGTATTTCAGTAAGATCAGTGTTTAGAGTGACTGAATCTCCCTCCGTCACTGACACTGATTCACTAAACACACCTGGAGAATAAACAGATTTAACACAGATTAAGCTTCCTGTTGTTTCATTTGTAAACTGTGTATTAAAGAACAGCAACAGAGACAGACACTCATTTCATTGTTATGGTGTTTTATCAGCTGTGCAGTAAAATACAAGAGTAAAGTTACACAAGTTCAAGCATGAAAGTAAAAGTTTATTAATGCTGCTCACATTCAATATATTTCCTAATGGGATTATATTTTTATACATTTTTATTTGGCTGGGGAAGAGTTGCAAAATGTCACTTTCAATGATCACTTAAAAAAAAAACATGTTTTAAAGAGATTTTTGTTCCTCTATTATTTCAATTAACTTTAATATGTTACAAATTCTTTATATTTCTCATGATTTCTGATGCATGTAAATGGAAAACACAAATAGATATCTGAATCTTAACTGGATTAAAATACTTTTGAACAGTAGCATTAGTTTATTGCTCTGAAGCAGAATGAAGCTGTAAAATGTTTTCATAACTCACCAATCAGATGCCAGAAGAACAAACAGAACAAAACAAATGTGTGAATCATTTTCTTTAAGTGTCTAAAGTAATAATACTGTCCACCAAATACATTCTGACTGTTAATCTAATGTCTGAATCCTCCCCCGACAGTTAGATCCTCCTTTAGTTCACACACACACACACACACACACACACACACACACACACACACATACTCGCTAAACAGTGTGTAGTTATGTAAAAAACAATGTATAACACGGTTTTGTTAATGTAGCCTATAAAGTGTTTATAGTACCTGATACTTTTTATGTCCCCCTTTAAGACTTAAAGAGTGAGTGTTTATGTGTTGGGGGGGCGGGGGGTTCCAAGAACTTATGGTGCCGAAGAATCAAACCCTGGTAGTAGAATAAAATAGAACATATACACATTGGTATGCAGTTTTTTTTAAAGCATGTATGTTTTCTCATGTATGCTACTGGCAGTGAAGAAAAATTACTTTCACTTTCATCAGTCGCCAGCGAGCGGCAACCTCCCGCTCTCTCTCGTGAGGCCAATAAGGAAGTGACAAAAACTGCAATTCATCGACTGGCCGCTTGAGGCTGGACGCAGAAGAGAGTCAGTCCCATAGACTCCCCATGTTAAAATGCCCAACTTTACAGCAGAAAAAAACATGTTTACAGCCTGGTTCAAAAAATGATTTTGGTCTATATTGCTAATTTTGCTCTTCATGACAACTGTGAGGGGGGTGAATTTTTTTTAAAACTCATCCGTTTAAATTATATTAAGACTTAAAGTTCTGCATAATTACGTGGCCACTTGAGTGACAGGTGGATTGCCGCTGCTGACAATGCCGTCGCGCTAGGTGGGCGTGGCTTCAGCAATCAGCTCCCGCCTTTTTGCCCATTTTCGACAATCCGGGAGAGTCGCGCGGTGACGCGCTGCCAGGATGGCGACGGCCCGCTCTGCACACTTTGAGCTTCAAAACCGAGGAGCCTATGGGTGACGTCACGGACACTACGTCCATATTTTTTTTACAGTCTATGGTCGCCATTTGATTTTTTGATGCGGAAGCATTTCATAGACTCTGCGTGTTTTTCTATTGAAAAGTGGTGAAAATGAAGGTTGTTTTCATTTTTATTTTTGTGTGTTCATTTTTACTCGACCAAGGTAAGAAATTGATTTTACCAAGAAATGTATCTTACCATGTCTTTCTTCCATAATATTTTGCCATAATATTCACAACAGGTATGTATTATGAGTAAATGAAAAAAAAAATCATTATATATATATATATATATATATATATATATATATATATATATATATATATATATATATATCATCAATAATTGAAATAATTAAATATATAAATATAGATCTGTGAAAAGTATCTTATACTGAATTAAACGCAACATGGCGGCATGCAGCTGTTCTCTCTGTCCCGACAGAACGGTGTTTTCGTGTTTTTTTGTCTTGAGTCACAGTGTTTTTGTACGTCGTCGTCGCGTTTACCTGTAAGCGTGCATACAGTCGTGAGTTTCTGCTTGATGGCGACAGAACCGCATTTTTTTAGCTAAACTGCGCGAACGCGGAACAGCTGCGGGATCTCGGTCTGCTACGGAGGCCTACATCATCACCGACCCCCACGACTGCATCTCGCCCACAAGCGGAGGCACCACAAGCGGTGTGAGAGGAAGCAGAAGAGAAGTAAGCACGGAGGTATCCGGGCTAGGCTAACGGCTAACCCACACAAGCCATATATCCCCTCCATTATACTGGCTAATGTACGCTCTTTGGACAATAAAATGGACTACATCCGATTACTACGTTCAACTCAGAGGACTGTTAGAGACTGTTGTGTGGCTTAGCAACAGCGTTCCGGGCAAAAAAGAAACGAAGAGTCAGTGTGACGCAGTTTTATTTCGTGCCAGTTTAGTTGTTTTATATTCATAGGAATTTCATTGTATTACTTCCATTAAGCCCGCATTTTGTAAATCATTTATTAGTTATAAACTATCTTTAGGTCTAAATAGTTTCATTTTAAATAGTTTCATTTTTGCACCGGAGTTTAGTCATATTCAGTTCCTGTGAAACACTGTCCCCGTGGGTGGAGTTGACGTGAATACTCGTTAGTTTCCTTGTTGTGGGCGTTATCTTGAAACAACAAACTAATGGAACTGAAAATATCAGTGCACGCTCATCAAATCTCTAGCCCAGTGGTTCCCAACCTTTTTCAGCTCGCGGCCCACACAACCACACACGTTTGCGCGGCCCACGTCAAAAAAATTAACTGACCCCGCTATTGTTGGATTAATAACTTAGTACTGAGAAGCTTGTTAACTGTGTTTATTGAATGAACTAGGACTGTGAGATATGGACAAAAAAAAAAAAAAAAAAAAAACTATCGCAATTTCTTTGATCAATTTTGCGATTGTGACACACCGATATGCTTTTACAGTCATAAATGCATTCAGGATTAATTTGAAAAATATTTCCAAAAGAAAACCAATTAGAGCTTCATCAAAAAATTGTAACGTCTCTAGAACAGACTTAAGGGAACAGACATGAACCGAGGGAAATGAACAAAGGTAAAACATTACCGTCTCCAGCCGCGAGAGGGCGCTCTATGCTGCTCAGTGCTCCTGTAGTCTACACTGAAAACATAGAGCGCCCTCTCGCGGCTGTAGACGGTAATGTTTTCTCTTGGTTCTAAATAAATGTGACTTACAATCCAGTGCGATTTATATGTTTTTTTCCTCGTCATGACGTATTTTTGGACTGATGCGGCTTATACTAAGGTGTGACTTATAGTCTGAATGAGGTGATGACTGCGTGCGTGGCGTCCTGGAGTACCGGCCGTTCTGTGATTCTCCAGATCACACAGATGGCCAGTCCGCGCCTGCTTCTCAGTTAACAACAGCTCTGTGTAGTAATAGCTGCTCTATGTGAAATCACGCACCTGAGGGAATTTACCGCTGATTAGAGAACCGGCTTTACTGACGAGATGCTGATCGTGATCGGAGCAGTCCTAGTGTATTTATTGAATTATTCTGATAAAATGATAAAATAAATTTAAAAATATATAAAGTCACACTAAATGCACACTTATTCTGTCACATATTTTCTATTATTACTAAGATTTTAAAGTATCTTCTACAGAATGAGTCATGCAACATTGAAACAACATGAGAGTGAGTTAATTAGTGAGTTAATAATTTGTATTTTTAAATGAACAGTTTTTTTTTTTCAAATGGACACCTTTTTCTTTATTGCATTTAGTTAACAGTCAAATACAGAGCTTAAAGCCCATCTTTCAAGTTGAAGATCCCTATGAAAGAACGTGTAGATAAATAGTGTAGGAACTCAATTTGTGTGAAGAAACGAATCATAAATGTGCATTAAAAAAAGTTTTCTAAAAGAAATTGTGAGTAAAATTACTTCCGCTGTCAAAAACGCTATGATCGGAAGTGACGCAATGGCCGGTAAATCTCATCTCGTTGTAATTTGGTCAGTGCCGTATGATTATGAGCCGCCTAGGCGAGAGAGGGGTCAGGCAGAGTTAAGGGAAGGGTAAATAGACAGAGGAGAGAGATTGTGGTGTGAGGAAAATCGGTGGAGTGACCACAGGCTATAGCTAATTGTGGCTAACATTGTCTCCATGTTTATCACATTGCAGTATCTTTAATAAATCATATTTAGCAATATTGCTGTCGATTTTGTTGTTTTTCAAGCATCCATGTAGATTGTCACCATCTATGCCAGCAACATGTCTTAAAATGTTTAATTTAGATCCCAGATTTTAAATGAATGTTGTAGGATGTAGGCTTACATATGTGACGGTCAGCTAGTCTGGATAGGGATGGAAATGCTGTGCATTTCCGACAACATAGTTTATTGTGAATTTTTTTTTTAGAAATTGCTAGCTGATTTTTAATCAGTAACTGCTTTCAGACCTAGGTGTCCGCATGTTCTGCTTTTGCAGATGTCAGGCGTTTGGGCCGTATATCTGAACAACATAACCGGCCAGCTGGAATTCCGAACTTAGCTGGCTTTCCGACGGACATTATGTAAATGAGCTCGCATGTACTGCGGAGTACGTGTATGAAAGCAGTGAGTCCGAACCGCGGATCGCTTGCGTCATCAAGCCAGCAGCTGTTTTCCCCGTTGCTTGGTGACGACAGCGCAGGAGAAGGCGGCAAATGCATAACATTACTCTCTGCACTTTTATGTATTACGTTTTTGAACTGTTCGTTTTGTTTATAAAGCTTCGGTGCATAACGGCAATTGCGTCTGTCTTACGAATTTACTGAAAATGCTTTAAAGGACGTTGAAGGCGAACATAAATGAGATGTACAGCTCTCTGCTTGCAGCGCGTCAGTCATGCTCAGGGGCGGACTGGCCATCTGTGTGATCTGGAGAATCACAGAACGGCCATTACTCCAGGACAGACGGCGGGCCGGTCCACCACCCACCACGCGTGCAGTCATCACCTGTTTATTTTCCCTCCGCTAATCTGTTTTACACTCCAGTACTGCAGGTGGCAGCAATGCACCTTTAAGTTGGATGCCAGCTGCACTGGCCGTGGCAGCCAAGTAAGAAGAATAAAAAGTGGAAGAGTAGGAAGAAATGAACAGCAACGACGTTAACATTAGATAGAAGAAGCATAGAAACAAACAAACAATATGCATAATGCGGCCGCGGGTAAAAAACGGAAAGAAAATGGTGGGGCTGAGAACGCGAGAGAAAAAAAGCCACAGCCAGATCCAGATTCAAGTATGGAACATGAGAAGAAAAAGAGTGTTACTTGCTAGGGATGATGTTAGGAAGTGATATTCAGGTTGATATATTTTCAGCTAAACTTCAACATTTTAGCTGTCAAATGCCACATGCAGTAGCTAATATTAAGAAATATGTTGTGCTTTTACTTTTAAAAATGTTGGTAACATTACAGTTAATGCTTACAAACTTTGAAGATTTTGAATACAGAAGCTACATTTGTAATGGTGTATTTTCATTTAGATGTGAAAAAAAAAATCCATTCCATCGTTGTTTATTCAGGTTGAGCTTAGACCAAGAGCAGAGAGAGACACCCACTCCAGCTCAACATCTAGTCAACATCAGAGCTATTGCTATAATTTGGATGGTATGGTATCATGAGCCACAATTAAAGTCTTGTGACACTCATACCAGGCGTTATTGTTGTTTTTGTCGAGTTTACGAGCGCCGATTGCTTTGGGCCGGGCCTAGTCAAAGTCCAGGGCCGTTTTTTAGTCCCAGTCCGTCCCTGGTCATGCTCATCAGGAAAGTGAGTGAAACACACACACAAACACACATTTTCATCAAATAATTTGTCATTAAAAGCGGCTCACTTCTGCAATTTGGTACGATTGCGTTCACATAAGCAGCGAATCGAGTTCACATGAAGTGTACCCCAGACCACCATTTTTAAGCAGACTCGGGTTCGGTTCGAGGGTGCGCATCCGAGTACGGAAGACAGCGTTCACATCATCCAAACAAACTGAACTCTGACATCAATCGAACCCGGGTGCACACCAAAAGTGCTAGAGTGAAAGTACCCTTTAAGTTTATATTTCAATAATTTAACAACTCTCTTAATGTTGACAGTTCTCTGATGTGTATTAATAGTAACATGACATGCAGGTTATTTTTGGATCAAAATGTATTTTCGATGCTTCAGAATATTCTAACGGACCCTCTGATGTCACATGGACTACTTTGATGATGTTTTTCTTACCTTTCTGGACATGGACAGTATACCGTACACACAGTTTAATGAAGCAGACTTGACTTGATTTTTCTGGACTTGTATATCAATGGAGTAAGGGGGTAATATATGCATTAAGATGTGGGTTAAATGATGTAAATGAAGGGGCACAAGATCAACCATGAGACACAAGTGGCATATGTTTGTCTGATGGGTGAATGTGTAAATCATTGTTTGATTGAATATTATGCATTTGACTATTTTGTTCTTCTGGTCATTTCTTCAGGTGTGTCTGATGCTGGTTCAGATCGAGTGCAAATACTGGTGAAGGAGGGAGATCCAGTCACTCTACACACTGGTGTTGAAGTTAACCAACAAGACAGAGCGACATGGTATTTTAATGATGTTCGCATTGCTTACATCGATGGAGATATGAAGATCTGTACAGATGATGAGTGTCCTGAGGGATTCAGAGACAGACTGAAGCTGGATCATCAGACTGGATCTCTGACCATCATCAACACCAGAAACACAGACTCTGGAGAATATAAACTACTGATCAGAAGCAGTGAAAAGATCTTCAGCGTTACTGTCACTGGTGAGTCATTTAATTAATGTTTAAATGTTTATTTTTATTTTTAAGCGGTGACAATCTTTACCTGCTTCACAACAGTATAAATTGAATCTCACTTTTCTCTACAATGGCTGTCTGATATTTTTAACAGTTTTTAAGTCCGAGTCAGTATTATTATCATGCTATCGTCAGCCTGTGAGTCCGCTGATACACAATATTATTGAGCTGGTTTATTGAATTATTGAATTACTCTGTTTCAGAGTGAATCAACTCCAGCATAAGGCTAAAAGCAGCTTAATGTTCAATTAATGTTTTTAACATGACTGAAACTGTATTTATTTGTATTTGTATGCATTATATAAGGCTTACGTTTGATAAAAAAAAAAAAAAAAAAAACAGCAACAGAAAACGAGCAAAGAACCTGTGCATTACCACAGAACATCATCACTGACTTCAGTCTTGTGTGAATTCATGCACAAAAAACACTCAGATTATAATAAGTGAAATTGTCTAAACTGTAGGATTAATAAATGTCATACATATGTATTTTGTTGTTTATGATGAGAATTTGCAATAAAGCAGATTTCAGTCTGAATGCCTCTGATTGGCCAATGCATTCATAAACTCAATGGAATCGTGTGTGAGGGTTTATAATCTTTACAACACTGTAAAACATGTAAAAAGAAATATGATGGAGCAAATAAGGCCTAATATTAATTAGATAATAATTCAGTCTGTCTGTCAGTGGAGAGTCATTTAATATTATTTAGCCTTGAATAATTGAATGTTCTTTTTGAACCGTTTGAACAGTGATCTCCAGACCTGTTTATTGCCTTTTCCTGTACAGTGTTAATGATTTGTTACAATGTGGTTATTATTTTATTTCATTTTTATTTCTAAACCTTCACTCTGACTGGTGCTGTGTGTCTTTATCTTGAACAGCTGATAATACAGTAATGTGATTCTGCAGGGAGTTTGTTCTCTGTTTTTACAGGATTTCCAGCAGCTGTGAATGAACAGAACTGATATAATAACTTACTCCTTCAAGATCAAGTTTTGTGTCTTTTCTATTTTATTTCAGACTCAAATGCTGACAAAAATGAGAAAGAATCCCAAAAGGAACAACAGGACAAAAATACTGATGGAATTATGTGTCATCCCCCTTTCTTTATTTCTTTTTTTTTTTTTGTCAAATTATAAAAGTAAATTTGTTTGATGGGGGCTTTTTCCTCATATTCCTGTCAGTTACATTCAAGTGTGTCAGCAATATATATATATAAAACAAAAATTGGTTGATGCCCAAAAGATGTAAAGGAAAGAGAAAGAAATTAGATAAGATATAAGGGGCATAAAAGGACAAGAGGCTTAAATAAACATTATATTGTAGAAACTGTGCTAAAATCAGGGAATACACAGATAAAAAGTTGGTTTTCAATCTGGATCTATGAGGAGTTAATTAGAGGCTCATCTGACGTCTTCTGGAAGATGGTTTCATCTCTTCATGTTTTAAATTAACTAGATGTTATGAACTGGTTTGATCTTTCTGATCTGAGAGCTCTTTGTTTTTAAACCCTCTATAATATGAAATAATCTCTGTATGTTAATAGATAAATAATTTTTTTGACATCTACACTCTGGCCCTGTAAAGGTGTCCAGAGAATATATATACACTGAATATGACATAAACACACTGTCAGATTCACCCACACTAATGATGATCTGTCTCCAGATGTTTCAGGTTCAGGTCTGTCTTCAGGTGGTGTAGCAGGAATTGTTGTTGGTGTTCTGCTGCTGCTGGCTGTTGTTGTTGTTGTTGGTGTGATGATCTTTCACCGCAGGAGCTCCAACGATGGTAAGTATCAGCTACAGATGCTGTACTGAGAGGAAAACCTTTTCATTTAGCAAAATTGGTGTTTAATTGTGTGTAATGATTTTTTTTTTCAGTGCCAGAACTAGAGTCTATGGATAAGGTAAGATACTTCACTCCTGTAGTGTGTGTTTAGATCTGTGCTTGATTTCACCTGCGCTGACAAAATCATCTCCATAAGAAACACATTTAAACCATTTCTCTGACTGATGACAGATGTGCTGGTTTTCAGTTTCTGTGGCTGTAAATAACATTGTTTATTTCTTTCTCTTTACTTTCTGTCCATCTTTCTTACAGACACCGAATGAAAGAAGGCTCATGACCGGAGAGGATCACAACAGCTTGGGCAAAAAACAAGCTCCTCGTAAAATGCGTAAATTGAGCTGAAACATTACTAATATTAACTGTGTGATGCTCAGAGTCATAGTCTTTCTTGTTCTTCATTTCTAATTTTATCATTTGTGATGCTATCTAGGAAAAACCCAACCCGAGTTGGCTGATTATGATTTTCCTGAATGTAATTTTGGGTTTCACTTTCACTTCTACTTAACGATCGTCTGTCAGGAGCGATATACTGCATCATTACACAAACAGACTAACATATCCCTGAAGAGGACACTTTTCGGTTGTTTATCATGATGAACATAGTCTCTGAACTTCTGATCAGCTCTTGTATGTTTAGATACACAACAGTTAATAGTGTAGACTACATTGTAGTTAGAAAAGTGAGCACATGTTCATATTTCAGACTGTCATCAGACTCCTCATCTTTAGTAACATCATCATCTGATCCTTCATCTCTGGATGTGAAATAGTCCATTCTAAAAAAATACTAAGACACCACGATTAAGCCGACAGAATGGAACAAGATCATCTAAAAAGTGAGCAGCTTCAGACTGCGTTGTTCTCTTGCTCTCTGTCATCTCATGATATTAATAAACAAACAAATAAATAAAACTTTGCGTGCCTTAGTTTAACCCCTTACTAGTAACCCCCCTTTTTTGGCATGGAGACCGAAATTACATACCCAAAATAAAAAGGTTTCTGCTCATGATTCTTTCTGACTAGATACATAATCAACCTTTGTTCACAAAGCTGACACTTTAAAGTTTACTGTTCAGGAATCAGAATCACTCAGACTGTTATGATAATAGAGATATATAAGCTCAAACATAAAAACAAAAATAAAAATATAAAAAACATATGTTTTAAATGTATTTAAAAAAATGTTGATGTAGGAAATGAGTTTGAAAACACAGTGTAGCTAAGGCCACAAGTCTTCCAAACCTTCATAAAAAAATTTCATAATCGAATCTGTAAAACGGTGGATTTTATGAAATATTTTCTAAGGCCATGTCATGTGTGTTTTTAGAGCAGGCTAATCAGATTGATTTATGGCCCTTGTCATCTCTGTGAGATCTCACATGTAAACTCTCCTGTGTATTTTGTGTTTGTTTGGCTGTGAAAACTGCCCGATTAATCCCTATCTGTTATTCCATTGTTCTCACCAAACGAGTCTTTCACACCTCCGCCAGGTATGACACATTATCCGCATTATTCTTTTATCATTATTCTTTTGTTTTTATTCCACCTTTATTAGCCTTGATTGTGGTTTTTCAGGCTTTACAAAGCAACAAAGCAGCGATCTCACTTCAGTCTCTGTTTGCATGTAGCCCTTATTTATCAAAAGTCTTACTATAAAAATACAACAAAACATTTTCTTACGACCTTACGTGAATTATTGAGACAAAAATGCATCATGAAGAAGAAAAGCACCTGCTATTAGTAGCATTGGTGCTAACGTTAGCATCAAGCTACATCTGACAATTTATGAAATTATTAGTACACTTTTACTAAAAACTCACTTTAAACCCCGATCGAGTGTTTATAATAACTTCCTTTAGCGATCAGGGGTGGAATTTGGTCGTTTACTGTTGTAAAAATATGTTATTTGTAGCCTTTTTCATCGCTGCACAAGTTAGCATTTCCGATGTACATTTTCGATTTTTTTTATAAAAACGCCCCAGATCTCAAGAAATTCTCATACCAAGCTTTACTATCGTAATCGCGGGTTTATTGTTCGGATATTTTGTGTGTACAGAGGTGTTTCAGTGTTGTTTTGGCCAGATAACTACCAGGAAGTGTGCAGGAAGCATGTGACACGATGGGGCGGTTTCCAGATATTACACTCTGCCGCGTTTCCACCGAAATTACCCGGAACATTTTTACCAGGAACTTTTTTCCCCCCAGACCTGTTGCTTTCTGCGTTTCCACCACGGTGTAAAGTACCGGGTAGATTAGGCAAATGACTGGTGACGTAGGTCTGCGCGCGTTTCTCAATACAAAGTACCTCTGATTAAAAAAAAAAAAAAAAAAAGTACGCTGATTTTGGACGTGCATCCTCGGTAGTTAGTTCAGACTTTGTGCATTCGACTGGGGAGTGTGATGTCTGCAACTACGCAAGTCCGGTACATCTATAAACAGCAGCGTAACTATATACTATATATATATATATATATATATATATATATATATATATATATATGATACTTGATAACTTCAGTCAGCT
The DNA here is from genome assembly GCF_023724105.1 of Carassius gibelio. Taxonomy (NCBI): domain Eukaryota; kingdom Metazoa; phylum Chordata; class Actinopteri; order Cypriniformes; family Cyprinidae; genus Carassius; species Carassius gibelio. The sequence continues at coordinate 111,922 of NC_068417.1, read as the reverse complement.
CGTCTTGGCTACTGCAATTTTCCTTACTGTATATTTACAATAAAACGAAATATGATATCAAATACCACTGCCTCCTTTCGTTTTCATTTAAGCATAATAACAACTGCAGAAATGTACTTAGGTCAGGGAAATGTGTATATGCAGCCATTACAATGAAATAAATATTATATAGACTTGCCTTTTTTATTTTCATTTTAACATATAGATAAATTGAATACAGACCAAAGAAAACCTGTTAGATTTACCCCGCAGCTGAATTATATGTTATGTTTAACCACTAAAGACACATCAGAGCCAGCGGCACATATCAGAAGGTCTATCCCAGGAGAGGCTGCTCTCGGCGGATACATGAGGACTGAGCTCCCGCTGATTGAGTGGAGCTCACCGTCTACGAGATCGGCGAAACACATTTTTAAATAGGCGCTGTCTTTATAAATAAACAACATATTTGAGTTTCAAACAACTACATTCTCGCCTGAAATACTTTTAAAATTACATTTCATGACACAATAACAGTAATATTTGAAAATTATCCGAATAAATGGTGTTTGAACTCAACCAATGCTGCGTGAACTCAGATCGCTTTGGCTACTGCAATTTTCCCCTCAGTATATTTACAATAAAACGAAATAGGATATAAAATACCACTGCCTCCTTTCATTTTCATTTAAACATAATAACAGCTGCAGAAATGTACTTAGTTCAGGGATAAGTGTAACGTACAGTCATTACAATGAAATAAATATTATATAGACTTGCCTTTTTATTTTCATTTTTACATATAGATAAATAAATTGAATACAGACCAAAGAAAACCTGTTAGATTTACCCCGCAGCTGAATTATATGTTATGTTTAACCACTAAAGACACATCAGAGCCAGCGGCGCATATCAGAAGGTCTAGCCGATTTGAGGCTGCTCTCTGCGGATACATGAGGACTGAGCTCCCGCTGATCGAGTGGAGCTCACCGTCTACGAGATCGGTGAAACACATTTTTAAATAGGCGCTGTCTTTATAAATAAACAGATTTGAGTTTCAAACAACTACATTCTCGCCTGAAATACTTTTAAAATTACATTTCATGACACAATAACAGTAATATTTTGAAAATGTTGATCCGAATAAATGGTGGTTGAACTCAACCAATGCTGCGTGAACTCAACCAATCAGCATGTTTAGCGCCAAAGTCCCGCCCCCGAAAGTTCCGGAACTTTAAAAAAGTACCACCTCGCCAGCAGGGACTTTCTGGGGGGCATTTTTTTACCCGGAACTTTTATTTAGTTCCTGGTTCCTGCGGTGGAAACACACCAAGTACCGGACCAAGTCCCTAGTTCCTGAGTAAAGTTCCTGCGGTGGAAACGCGGCTTCAGATTGACTTTTGGGAAGGCCCAATCAGAGTCTGAGCCACACAGCACGAGCTGCCGGCACAGCAAACACATACACAGATCGCTGGGAGAGGCTGTTTATCATCTGATCGCGTAAATCCGTGGAAAATGAATATAAATGACGATTCTGTCTGAAGAAATATGAAGTAAACATCAGTAAATATATCCATATATCTCCGCAGATATGCATCTTTGGTCTATAAATCCTTATTGACGCTGTTCAGTGAGTCTATGTGAACACAAATAAACCGCTTTTGACGTGACTGAATATGAGTGAGTTGTGAATTTCTATTCAAAATGTGGCATAATACGGATTTATTATTTTGCACTCCTGACATAAATCACTAAATATCTGTCACTGCAACAATGTTTTATCAAAAACATGGTCAAATATCGAAGCTAGAGTCTTTAAACTTTCTATTGATGCACAGTTTGTCCAGATGAAGTAAGACAGTGATGTTTAATGTGCTGTGAAAGTGAAACAATAATAAACTGGGGCCGTCAGCAATGTTTGCACGTAAAGGGGTTAAACAGGACAATAACTGTTTTTGTATTAAGAGAAAACACATCTGCAGCGTGTTCTCAACATGAGAGCTTGCTGCAATAAATAATTATTTTTAAGTGAAGTTTGCCAATAAATTTTCAGAGATGATAGACAAGATGTTATAAAATAATTATTGAATGAAACCCTAATCCCCCCCCCCCCCAAAAAAAACACCATACACTCTATTTTTCCAATTTCCTGAAAACGTCTCAGTGTGACATCCAGAGAGTTTTTATAGATCTCTTCACATTTTAATTTTCTGTAATTGTCAAAGGAAAGTCCCTGCAAGTTTATGTCATCTGTTAACAAATACTTTATCCAAAACAACAAAAGAAGAACATCTGCAGTTTGTTATAATTCATGTAATAAGTACTTTTTAGTTTGTGTGTGTATTATTTTTAAACAGTAAGTGAAAGTTGTGCAAAATACCTTATGCTTCATGAATATTTTTTTTATAAGTGGTTTGCATTTAAATCACAAATAAATGTCTTATCTACATTTATACTTTGTGATTTATTAAAATGATGAAAATAGCTAAAAAGCCCATTTATCAGAAACAAAGAATCAGTTGAGCTGAAGCAGATGAATCAATGTTTGTAGCATCAAAACAAGGACAGAAAGACACTGTTCATAGCTTTTAGTTTGACAGAAGTTGACAAAGAAAAGAGCTGTAATAACTTTAAAAGCAGCTGCTGTTGTGGATTCTTGAAGTTCAAATCTTCATTTTCTGTTTAAGAAATGACTTTTTGATGATTCTGTATGTAAACTTGTACATGTGAAGTAAACTTTATTTGTTGTTTTTCCTCTTCAGACTAAAGCATTTACTGCTCTGATTTATATTTGAGATATTACTATTCTATTAAATCCTTATAGAAAAAAAATAAATAAATAGGAAAAAAACACTTCCAGAACGAAGGCTACTGAAACTGTTCCTATTGCACTTATATTGTCTCGTAATAAACTTTACACTTGGTTTTTAAATAAACTGTTTAATGCTGCAAATGTTTTTATTCAACCATAATTTAAGTCTGAATCTGAATTTTGATGAATTCAGATTATTTTATTATGACATTCCTGCAGTAATAATATAGGCCTTTGTATGATTCAGAGATGTATATCAGTTCGGTCGGTAAATATTCAGTTTCAGTTTAACTCTAGGATGATTTATTAGTGTGACAAATATTACATTTGTATTTTCATGGTTTCTGCAAACAATTGTAATGAAAATAGCAACATTACATAAGTTAATTAAAAATATATATTAACGTTAAATAACAAAGAAATGTACCGTGCATACTTGTATAGTATTAAATTAGAAAATGAAATGGGGGTGTGACGAGACACTTATCCCACGAGACAGACAAGATATGAGACTGGGTTCCCGAGACGAGACAACACAAAATGCCCCAAAAATGTAGGTGCATTTTGAAATCAACTTGTACTTTGTCAAATTAAACTTTCATTTTAATAAATTATATCCAGTAATAAACAACAATTAAACCAAAGCTGCATGATTATCTTATGATTCTGAACAAAAAGATATTAGAAAACTAAACAAAATGGCGAGTGAATGGAGTCAGTGGCTGTGTCCAAATTCGAATTTGTTTGCTGTTAAATGTTTTTTGAGTTTATTATCTGACACAACAGAGTAATGAGCTTTTGCTGAATGATTTAAAATTTTGACCTTTAATATTTTAGGCTTCTTTGAAAATAATGATCTGAAGATTCATAATAGAAAGCTGTCTGAGTGACTTATGTTTATCTCTTCCATATTATTTTTTATATTCTCTCAGTTCATTTGTTGCTCATTTCATCGGTCACTGTCAAATCTTATTTTATTATGTGGTGTCTTGTCTTTACAAGTAAATTAAAATAAGGGAAAGTCTCCATTTCAGGGTATGCCTTTGGTTTCAATTCCTGGTTTGTATTCCTAGTACAGTATAATATGCCTATTGTATGTATTGATCATGCTATCAGTCAGTCACATGGGCAGACTGTGTGTGATGCTGTTAATAAATATAGTAAATAAATATATACACAGACATTATATAGATTGTTACGGTAAAACTGGTATCAACCACTGCTATAAATATAAAGAAAAAACCTACTCTTAAGATATTATTATAATAAATAATGTTTTATATTATATAATTTAATATACAACATTATTTTAAATGTTTTCATAGTGAGAACAAACTATTTAAAGTAACATGGTGAACCTATTGGGTGAAATATGGTAACACGCGTTGTGGTTTAATAATACATAATTATTTCTGGTAAAGTAAAGATTTAAAAAAAAAAAAAAAAAAAAAAAAACTTTTTATTTAGCGTAGGCCTTTGTTTTGCCTGAGCAAATAAGTAGCAGCAGCAAAACACATTACAGGCATAATTTACGCGGAAATGTGACCGATCCATCTAGTGGTCAAATGATAATAGTTCACATCTGTAGCATTTGTAGTAGCCTAGATAAAATAATAACACTTGCATGATGCAGTGTAAGTTATCTTGAACTAGTAGAACATTTGAGATGGAAATTCAGAAGGTTATTATAATAGAGGCGCATTAAGAGAAAACATGCATGTTTGTTGTATCAAACAAGTGGCACGTTTGAATACATTTCACTGGCAGTCTAGTGTACGATTATCAACGGATAGGGACGCATCGGACGTTTACCAAAAGTTTTTATTTTCATGAACTGTGACTCATTTGATCCACTAGTTTGTATAAAATAATGAATGTTTTTATTGAACCACTCGTAGGGTGCCGCCTTGTTCGCGTGACGTCATACGCACAACGTCTTCGTCATATGGACTTCCGCGTGAGGGTGAGCTCTTTTGACAAAAAAAAAAAAAAAAAAAACTAAACAAAAAACCGTTGGGACACAGACTCAATACGACATTCAGCTGTTTTGTTTCCTGATAAATGGATCGTTTTCATCATTTTTCGTGATTCATGAAAACCAGGTGCAGACCATCATCATCATCATCATCATCATCATCGTTACAATTTTGTATCAAGTTTCCCTTAAGGTAAAAATGTTTGTCTAACTTACATGACTCATCTTCAACATTTTGTGCTTGGATTTTGAAATTGTCTTGCTAAAACCGGTATAAAGTTGGTTCGACGTGTCATAGATTCAGCCTCTGAAATATTCAGTACATTAGCCTAGCTCTTTAACGATTTAGCATAATATCAAGAAATACGGTGTTTCAATTGTTTTCAATTGTAGAAGGAATCACACAATGTGTTTTATTTGTTTTAATCTGCTTTAAAGGCAATAGCGGCTCCTGACTAAGTTTAGGTGAGATTCTTGGTCGTAGCACTATAGGCTAACGTTATATGAAAAACATTTTGAAAGCTTTATATTGTAATCTCTGAACACATGGTGACAACATTTGGGCAGATATGTCCTTGTGTTATCCAGTGGGTGGCGCGCTAATGTTGATTGGGAGGCTCGAAGTAATGTTACACGCATTAAATGCTGTATAATCATTGTTTTATTCAACCTTAAACCACATAAACACATTTCATTAGATTAGATTAGATTCATCTCTGTCATTGCAGATGTAAATGCAGTTAGCATCAAACCAGAAGTGCAATAGGCACTAAGTACAGAATATACAAGGTCTACTATGTATTACAAATGTACAATAAATAATACAGATAAGGCGGTATTATGGACATAATTTACAGATTTTAAATACTATCAGCATGGCATACAGATGTAAAAGTGTAAGTACACTTAGGCAGGATTATGAACATAATTTACACTAGTGCAATGGACAGTAAAGGGCATAGAAAATATTTCATTGTGCAAATGTATTACTCTAATTCTGGATGAACAGACAGTAGTGCAAGTAATAACAAGTTTACTGTTTTTAGCTTGTAAATAAATAAATAAATCAGTCAGATGGAGTGATGAGGAGGGGGAGGAGTCTGTGTGTATGGTGTGATGGGTTGTTGAGGGGTGTCAGAGGGCAGAGTTCAGCAAGGAGACAGCTGTTCCTGAATCTTGTGGTCCTTGTCCGGAGGCTCCTGAAGCACCTCCCAGAGGGCAGGAGGTTGAACAGTCTGTGGTCAGGGTGAGAGGAGTCCTTGAGAAAGCTCCGAGCTCGTCGTAGACATTGTTTACTCTGGATGTCCTCAAGAGCAGGAAGTGGTGTCCCTGTGATGCGTTGGGCAGTTTTCACCACCCTCTGCAGTGCCTTGTGGTCAGCCACTGAACAGTTCCCATACCAGACTGTGATGCAACTGGTCAGGATGCTCTCGATCGCACACCGGTAAAAGTTCACCAGGATGGATGAAGACAGCTGGTTCTTCTTCAGTGTCCTGAGGAAGAAAAGGCGCTGGTGAGCCTTCTTGACCAGGCTGGAGGTGTTTGTGGTCCAGGACAGTTCCTCCGAGATGTGGTTTCCCAGGAACTTGAAGCTGGAGACACGTTCAACAACCATCCTGTTAATGTGGATGGGGTCATTCATGCTTCCTTTCTTCTTCCTGTAGTCCACAATGCTGGTGTTAAGGAGGACCAAATATTACACCAAATAGACAAAATAATGTTCTTTTTAGCAACATCATATGACCACTTTAAACTCGCGTGTGAAAGGTTTAAAGGGACATACACAAAAATGGCACATTTTGGCTCATACCCTTAAATGTAAACAGCAATTTTAACAAGCTATATATAAAAAAGTCTGTTTGGTATTTTGAGCTAAACTTCACATATAAACTCTGGGGGTATCAGAGACTTATTTTACATCTGGTAAAAAGGGGCATTATAGGCCCCCTTTGAGATATTGTAACTGATATACCTTAAAATGTAATATTGTAGGGTAGGGACCATCTGAAAAGTGCCAAGCAAAGAGCAAAAAGCGCAATTATTTCATCTAAATGCTTCAGTTGTGAAATGCATATAAATAAATCTTCTTACTGGTTCATAAAACAACATTTAAATTTTGGTAAAAAAATAAATCAAATGTGATTTTCATGCACATCTCATCAGTAAAGGCGCTCCTGTAATTAGTAGTTTATCTAGGTTGCCAAGTTTTTACAACAAAGCCTGCCCAGTTGCTTCTCAAAACTAGTCCAAAACTAGCCCAATCGCATTTCCAGGGGGTTCCCCAATAATAAATGTCACTCATTCTTGCCAAGTCTGCGATGGTTTTTCATGTCCTGGCTAGTTTTGAGAAGCAATTGGGCAGGTTTTGTTTTGAAAACCTGTCAACCCTGATCTGAATGCACATGCTGGATATATACTGCTAATCTCAGGAGCGCCTTTGCAGAAGAGATGCGCATGAAAATCTTATTTTATTTTATGTATTATTTTTTTTGCACAGCCCTATTGGGCAGTTTACCACTCCCTAGAGGAAGACATTGCACTTGTTTTGAACAAGTTTGACATTCAGAAGTTTAAATACATTTAGAATTCACACTGTAGGATACGTAAACACTATTTATTTAAATTTGAATTTAACACATTCATTTTTAATTTATAACTAAGTGTCTTTTTACTGGTTCATACACTAACATTTAAACGTTGTAAAAACTAACATTTAAAACACAGCACATCATATTTAAATATCATAATATAAGTCAATCAATGTAAAGTAAATCTGCTCTTCTATTTTAACTTCAAAAAATGTGTGTTGTTACTGGTATCATCATTTTGATAAAAGAACACATAATATTGAAAATGAAACAAAAATGGATTAGTGTACATATAAAGTAAAAAATAAAACTTCTATCTCAGCTTAAAAGGCTGTGTCCTGTTAAACACTTCTCAAATAACATTTTGCAGTATTGTCAGAAGAGATACAGAAGTCCCGCTATTCATTTTACAAGTTTTACTTGCAAACTTTCAAAAAAGTCTTAAGTATTACTGACCCCTAGAGAAATATAGTGCAGTTGTTTTGAGTTTTACATTCAAACTTTTAAATTAATTTAAAATCAACACCAACTTCTATTTCTTTGCCGTTTCGGGAAGGAGTACTTCCTAGCCATTTGGGGGCGCTGTTGAAGCCCAGGCTTTGGCTTAAGAAGGGGATTGAGTCTGCACTTTTGGCAGGCTGCTCTGTGGACTCTGTATTGGGGCGGCTTGAAACAGTTGCCAAGCTGTGGTGCTTGGGGAGGAAATGACGCAGCACCTGCAATGTCCTTTGTTCCTTCATGAAGGGCTCTGTGAACCTGACCATGGCAGGTCCAAAGAATTCCTTTGTAGAGACCGGGGAGTCGAAGAAAGCCATTTTTTTGGTGTCCCTGATCTTCATCAGGTTTAGCCACAGGTAGTGTTCCAGTAACACCAAGCTGGCCATGGCCTTTCTGAATGCCTGCATCATCACCTCGGTAGCACGTAGGGCCAGATCCGTTTCCGCACACAGCTCCATCAATGCACTTAGATACCGGCCAGACTCGTCCATGTCACAGAGAAGTTTGGCCTGAAATACCTGTAGCACAGACATCATGTACAGGGCTAAACCAGCCTGGCCAGCTGCTACCTGAGCCCTGTTGGCCAGGGCTGATGTGATCCTGCAGGGCTTAGTTAGTAGTGTGCGCTGCAGATTTGAGGTCATGGTTCAAAGGTGAGAGAAGATGTGCAGCTACCGCTTCCTCGAGAGGGGGAGCTTTAATACCATAGAGAAGTTCAAACATGCCAAGTACAGACCTCACCATGTTTTGTTGAGCTCATCGTGGACCACCGGCATGAAGAGAGCTAGTCACTGTTGGGAGGCTGGTTGACGAGGTTCCTTATAAAGAAACAGTGTTCTGAGATGCACGCTTTAGACTGCACATGCACATTGACTGGTGTAGTCGTAAAATAATACGTGTTTTTAATGCTATTTGAGCAAAAGAAACAACACTTAGGAGACAGTTGCCAGATTTCATTGTTCATTTCAAATAATAATTTAATTGAAAGCATGGTGATCAGGATTGAAGTCCTTTTAAATAATGTAGATTGATTTAGCAACACGGTTAGCAGTCCTTGACAGTTATTGGAAATCATCTAGTCTACCTGGTATTTTTATTTGGCTATTTAGAATCAGAACCAGAAATGCTGATTTGCGGATGCCCTAATCAGTCTAATCATTCAGTCCGTACCAAAAACACACCTGAACCAACTCTTTAGGGTCTCCAGGAACACTTGATAATGATGCAAACAGGTGTGTTCAAGCTGAAATTTATAGAAAGGTGGATCTTTGCGAACAAGTCACTTTGGTTTGGAACATTAAGTCATGAAATGTATGTCACAATATATTTCTTAATTACTGAAAAAAAACAATAACATTTTCAAATATCGTTATCATTGAAAAGAACTGTTTTCTATTTGAAAATATTTAAAATATATAATTTATTCCTGTGATTTCAAAGTTGAGTTTTAGCATCATTACTCTAGTGACATGACCCTTCAGAAATCATTCTAATATTCTGATTTACTGCTCAAAAATGTGTACATGTTGAAAACAGCTGAGTAGACTTTTTCAGGTTTCTTTGATGAAAAGTAAGTTCAGAAGAACAGCATTTATTTGAAATAGGTCCGTGTATCATCCGATCATTCAATTATTCCATTTAATCTGGAAAACCAAAAAACGAAATAACGAATTAATATTTTGTTTTTCTGTTTTTCTGTATGAACCAAATATTAAAAACTGACGTTTGTTTCATTGCTTTCAGCTCGAAA
>NC_068417.1:87560-101820 GCF_023724105.1 Carassius gibelio | reverse complement strand
TGAGGCACATTTTATTATGAACGCGCGTGCTTTAAATGAAGACTTGTGGAGTGTTCAACTGTAACACACTGACTGCAATGAAAGAGCTTGGAATAGCCAGGGCAATTTTTAATAGAACTCTGACTGGATTCGTCTGAAAGAAGAGAGTCATAATAATAATAATAATAATAATAATAATAATAATAATAATAATAGCTGTCCTCCAGTAAGGATTTTTCTGGTCGACTAGTAGTCGTTCATTTGAAGCATTATTCGACTAATCTCACATTTATTAATAAACTGTTTAAGTCATTATAAATTAGCCTTTAATTGCTTATAGCCATAAGCACTCAAGCATATGCATAAATCTTGCCACAGCGCACCCCAGAAGTAATGTGTCAGTGAAAAACAGTAAGGAGACTGCATTAACATTTAATAATTTGATCAATTAGTGCTTTCTTTGTACTCTGTTTAAAAGATGAACTCGGTGACACTGACTCGTCATCTCTGCATCAGTGACGCACCTTCATATATATATATATATATATATATATATATATATATATATATATATATATATATATATATATATATATATATATATATATATATATATATATATATTAATGTCTATAAGGCAAATATATATATACACAGAGTTTCATGCTCAAGTTCACAGACCAAGACGGCAGAAAGCGCATCCTTTTTCATTATTTCATAAATGCATGATTTGTTGATATTGTTAGTGCACATAAACAAACATAGAGTCGTTACAGATTTGAAAGATGTATTACTCTTATCTGTATGATCAAAAATGCCAGAGTAGCCTATTTTAAGAGCAAGTGACGCACCGGTGCCTCCATCTGTCCTGCAGTGAGCGATGCTGTTCAGTCTTTACACTCCACATAGATACATAGTGCTAGTGGTGGAACAGTACACAGATATCACAGTTCGGTATGTGTCTCGGTACGGGGGTCACAGTTCGATATGATTGCACTCTCAACACAAATTATTGTATTGTTACATATATAATCTTCAGTACATATAGGCCTGTACATACAAGGAATACATTCATGAAATATATTTGATTTAGTTTACAGATAAACAAGGTGGGGGCGTGACACGAGTTTGTTTATTTTTGTGACAGGCTTCATTTGTTCACAGAAAAGAAACTCACATGGCAGAAAGCAACATTCTATTTGTTTTCTTTATTTTACAAAAGCACAATGTTTTGGGGTGTAGAGCTGTAATCGTGCCTTAAAAGTTAGGCCCGACAGGACCCGAGCCCAACAGGTTTCGGCCCGAACCCGCCAAGCACATTTTGAATGACAGCTTTTTTAAAGCCCAAACTCGTTTACAGCCCGACATTATACAAATGTGCACACGCACACAGCTCTTTTTCCTTGTGTCAAGAATGAGTAATTTATACATGTTTTAACATAATTTATTCATAACTAACGTAGACTATAGACCACTTGGAAGTTGGAATAAAGAAATAAAGTAAGTCCTCTGTAACATCGTAACATCTCAGCACTCTAAATAGGTTCATTTAGCCTATAAATAGACCAACGTACCAATAAAAACGAGTCTTTTTTTTTACAAATTAAATTAAGATACATTTTAAATTAAGATGGGTATTTGGTAATAACGAAATTAAAATTTAGGCTCCGGGGCTAGGCCAGTGGAGTGATTGAGAAATGGGCTACACCTGCTCGATCCTCCGGTCTCGAGTCCCACGGAGGAGATGGAAGGATATAAAACTGGAGCGATGACAGTGAAGTACGAGAGAGGACCAGTCCTGGGTTTTAGTTTGTGTTTTGATTTTGTTTGTGCGCGGCAGTCGGCCGTGAGGGGCTGCTGCGCTGTTTTGTGTTTATTTTGAGCATTTAAGTTTGAATTGATTGTCTACCGGTTCCCGCCTCCTTCTTCCCGAAGATTAGTATTAGTATAGAAGATAAGAATTTTGTACATCGTTACAGTAAATAAATAAGACAATACGTGTTTAAAGTTGATTCTGCTGATATAAGGAAACAGTTGAGCATGCACACACAAAACACATCAGTTCCAGCATTGCTAACTTGACAGCACAGTTGGTACTTTATCAAAATAAAATAATAAATAATAAAATAAGAATTTGCATAATAAATAATAGCTTAGCATTTAGATACATTACATTGCAAATATGGAAATATTATGGAATATTTGGATTTGTGCCAAATGAGAGGGACCGTGATGGTTCGGTACGAATACATGTATCTTTCCACCATACATACTTTTAGATTGAGCTGCCATGTAAAGTTGCTAATACTTACATCTTTCAGGTAATAAGCCATATTTGAGGTTGAGTGTTTGGATGTCATGCCTGATGTTCTGTATTACCGTAGACTAGCAGTTAACGAACTGTGTGACTTCACGAGTGTATTTTTAATTTTATTTTTTAATGCGACTAATAACATTTTGGTCGACTAACGATTAATTGACGATTGGGGGCAGCCCTAAATAACAATAATAATAATAATAATAATTGGCTAAATATCTGACAAATTTGTGATAGATATAATGCTCTTAAAGTCTAAAAAAGCACTCTCTCTCTCTCTGAGTGCTGGAATTGTGTTTGGATTTGAACCATTGTTGCTCTGGAGGATGTATTGGATTTCCCTAGATACACAACTCACTCCTGCACTTTACAGCATTGAGAGGATATAATGGAATATTCACATTAACCCAGCATAATACTGTATTGATTTTTAACCATGAGGACGTTCCCTAAGTGTTGGTCTGAATGTCCATCAGCGGAGTGGAGCTTCATCTTCCAAAAATCAATAAGTTGCTTACATCTCTTTGGAAACGGGGCATTTCCTAAAGAGATATTAAGATGAAACGCATCCACTAGTGGCTGTATAATATACAAAGAGGACACTGATATGAAATATATTGTCAGGGTGACTAAGATGAAAAGGGATCCAAAGTTGTGATGGAAATGGACATCGTAAAATGGATAAACTGAGTGCAGTGGACTGGATTACATCGCTAATTTTTTTTTTTGTTTCATTTTGTTTTGTTCATCAAATTATTCACTCAGTTAAAAAACAACAACAACAACTGAATATTATTATTAATATTAAATATTTGAATTATTAATATTTTAACAGATTTTACATTTTTTGTAAGTTTGAGTAAATATACATGGAATTAAATGTATTTATCTTATACTAAAATACAAATATAATGTAATATCAGTCTTTTTCAGTCACTTCTCTTTAATTACAGAGGTAGTTTGTGTCATTTTATTGTAGTTGGTTTGTTCTAAGAAGAGAATATTTTGAATATTTAAGAATATTTGAAATATTTGTTATATTTTAAACAATTATTAAAATATTCCAACTTATTATTATTATTATTATTATTATTATTATTATTATTATTATTATTATTATTATTATTTATGTTTTTCAATAACTTCTATCTTATTTCTGGAATTGACATCAAACTAATACAAAATATGTATTATGTACTTTTTTAAACTTGTGTCAGCAGGTAGTATTAAGTATTTCAGGAGTGTTATACTGCAGTACTTTGTTATGAGGAGCGATATTATTATATTTTTTCTTCTTCTTCATTGTGTTCTCAACACATCTCATTCTCTCACTGGTTGCTCTGGTTTGAATGGCTGAGCACTGATTCTGTGTTTTGCCGAGTCATGACCACATATCCACATTATTGTTGTTTCTGAAGAACGGTTGGATTGAACTCTCATGAAACATTCAGTGTGCCGCCACGCTCTGACGCATTGAACACCGCTCTTAATTTGTTGGTTGTGGCCTCTTACATCACTGCATGATCCAATTTATTTATTTTGAATTATTTACCATGATCAGCCTCATGTTGGCAGCACGTCGGCGAAAGTTAATTAGCCAAGAACGCTGCCCGTAGCTCTTTGAAAGCATGCAGACTGACACAAATACATTCAAACAATGGATTCATTCATTATACCTGCTGCGTTTGTTTGCTTGTCTTTCAAATTCTATGTAATTTAGAAAATATTTTGACAGTCAAGAATTGATGATTGATTATTCCTTTAAACATATAAAAATGAGTGTAAAAACATATTCATATTCTCTGTTAGGTTTTAATGAGCGAAAAATTCTGTCTTCATCCAACTTGAAGGTGATTCAAGCCCTAAAGCTATTTGAGGAAAAATCTTAATATTCCAGCCTTGTTCTTTCTAAATTAGAATTCTCTTAATGTCATTTTAAGTCGGGGAATTAGGACTCAAACACAGCATTGTGATTGTCAATTAATCATGCATTATGTTCTCATCATCTCTCATGATAGTTGGATTAGTCGTCGCCAGCATTCAGATGAGGGGAAATTGCATTTCTGATTTCCTGTACTCAAATCAGCTCGGATTAGCATGTTAATTATTTCAGAGCAGGGACACGTGATTTTCACCATTGTGCCTTTGATTCAGTCTTGTGGGATTCTGTGAAGAAGAAAAAAAGTGTTAAATGTAAGGTTAAAAAACCTGACAGGTGTAGCTGCTGGAAGAATTGAACATGTATTGGTAAAATAATAATATGCCAACCAACTAAACTACAAAAAATATGCTTTGTACCCTAAAGTGAAATAAACTGAAAAGTCACTATCATGGGATTTTAAATATTTATTCATTTATTCATTTATTCATTTATTCATTTATTCATTTATTCATTTATTCATTTATTTATTTATTTATTTATTTATTTCATTATTATTATTTTTTTATGAAATAATTAGTTTTACAAATGTTTAGTTTGATTTTATTTATTTTGTGTTATTTAATTTGTGCCATGTTTAGTTTGACTTTGTTGTGCCCGTGTGTTTGCTGGAACTGTTAAAAATTAATAAACAGTGGTAAATTAGCACATTTTATTGGTAAAATAGTAATATACCAAACAATAAAAACAAACTACAAAAATATGACTTGTATCTTAAATTAAACAGAAAGTCACCATCACAGTTTTTTTCTATTCAACAATTTAATAAGCTAATGATGTTTCATTGTTTCATTGTTTTGCTTTTTTGTTTATTTTCATTGTGCCATGTTAAGTGTTAATATTATTTTAGTGTACTTTAGTTTTTGTTTTGTGTTTCAATGTGTTGCACATTTTTGTTTAGTTTCATTGTGTCGTTTTTAGTTTTGTAAAAAAATAAATAAAAAAATAAACATGAGTAAACATTTTTTGGTAAAATATACCAATTTACAAAACAATAAATAAACAATAAACTACAAAACTGCAAAAATATGCTTTGTACCAATTCCTTGTTTTCTGTTAAAAGTTTTAATAAATGTTTTGAAGTCTGAATATTGTGTTAATAGTGCAGTTTTTAAAGCAAAACATGTTATAGATTAGTTTATCTAAGAGCTCAGGATTTGTTTTGCACTGCCATTGTACTGAGGGAATTCAAATGAATGTTTTGTTTGTTTGTGTATGCAGATGAAAAGACTTGTGGTCCGCATGAATTTCGCTGCAAGGACAACAACTGCATACCGGACCACTGGAGGTGTGACGGGCAGAGCGACTGTAGCGACAATTCAGACGAGGAGAACTGCAGTACGTGATTCTGCTTTTAATCTCTTATTTAACTTGTACAAAGTTATGCAGTGAATAGTTTAACAAACACCTCCTCTGTAGATGAGGATGTCTGTGACAGCAACTCTCCTTTGATGAATTAAAATCCAAATGTGTTTTTTGTAGTGTATTTTTATTTATTTATTTATTTATTTTTGCTGTAGTTTGGCGTGCTTTATCACTGTGATGTGTATTGTTTTGTTTAGTTTCTTTGTTTTATGTTTGTTAGTTTGGTTTAGTTTCATTGTGCCTTGTTTAGATTTTAGTTTTGTTTTAGTATTAGTGTGCCATGTTTAGTTTAGTCATTGTTCTACAGTATGCATTATTAGTTTAGTTTAGTTGTGCTTTTGTTGTTATTTAGTTTGACTGTGCTTTAGTATTTAGTTTAGTTTGTTTGGTGTCGTTTGGTTAAGTCTTATTGTGCTGTGTTCTTTAGTTACTTTTGTGTCATTTAATTTAGTTTTATTGTGCTGTTATTTAGTTTAATTGGATATGTTATTAAGTTGAGTTAGTTTTTTTTATTTAGTTTTGTTTAGTTTTTTTATTATTATTTTTATTTTTAAGTTTTATTGTGCTATTATTTAGTTGAGGTTTGCTGTTGTTCGTTTTTCAGTTTTGTTTTGTATGGCTGCATTGCTTAATTTCATTGTGCTGTCTTGTGTTTAGTTTAGTTTGGCTTAGTTTTGTTTAGTTCAGTTGTGCTGTATTTTATTTATTTTTATTGGGCTGTTATTTAGGTTATGTTTCATTTGTTTGGTTTAGTTTCACTGTGCTGTGTTGTTTAGTTACATTTGTTTAATTTTGATTAGTATTATTGTGTTGTTTTTAAGTTTGGTTTCATTGTGCTCAATTGTTTTGTTTTGTTTAGTTTCATTGTGCTGCTTTGATTCATTCCATTGTGCTGTTTTCTGTTGTTTAGTTTAGTTAGTTTGGTTTTGTTCAGTTGTGCTTCATTGTTAAGTTATAATTATGCTGTTATTTATTTTAGTTCAGTTTAATTGTGCTGTTTAATTTGTTTGGTTTTGTTTTATTTCATTACCCATAATTGTTTATTTTCATTGGGCTTGCACTGTTTTGTTTAGTTAGTTTGATTTAGCTTAGTTTCATTACCCGGAATTGTTTAGTTTTATTGTGCTTTGTTGTTTTGTTTAGTTCAACTATGCTTTTTGTGTAGTTTTATGCCAGTTTTTAGTTTCATTGTGCATTTTGTTGTTTAGTTTCATTGTGCCGTTTTGTTATCTAGTTTACATCACTTCGTTGTATTAGTATTTTTTTTTATTTTATTTTTATTGTGTTCCATTTTGTTATTGAGTTTATGCCATGTTTTGTTGTTTAGTTTCCTTGCCTTTAGATTCATTGGGCTGTATTTTGTGTTTAGTTACTTTGTTCTTTGCTTTGTTGTTTTGTTTGGTTTCATTGTGCCGTGTTTCATTATTTAGTTTAGTTTCAGTTTTCTGTGACGTTTTGTTTAGTTTCAATGTGCTCTGTGTTGTTTGCTGCTGTAATCATGCTCTAATCTTCTTGTCTCTATTGACAATGCTTTGACATTTAAGTACAGTCAGCTTTCATATGTTCCTCTTATCACACTTTGCTCTTAACACTACTAGACATACAGGCACAGCAGGGTTTCTAAAAAAGAACAAAAATTGTTTGATATCACAATCCACAGTGTGGCACATAGATGTTGGATCCTCAGAGAGGGATTTACAAGCTAACGCTCATGCGTCAGTGTGTGACACTGAGCCGTCTTTTTCTTCTGAAGAGCACATGGGTCTCAAACAGTGTCCAAAAGTACTTCAACACTCCGTGTGTGACTGTTGTCTCAAATCTCCATATTTATTCCCTGTTTCTCCCCTGATGTCTGAGTCATTATACAGAACAAGTTCTCCACTACTCAAAGAGCTCCTAAAGCCCAGTGGATCTCATCACACTTCAGCTCTGTCTTCAGCCTCCAGCTTCACACTTTCAAACGAGAGTGAAACACACAGTGAGAATGAGATTGTGTGTTGATTGCTCTGGAAATGTATGTGTCTCCCAAGCAGTGATTATATAAATTTCCCTGAGATGCAGACATGTATTTTTCCTGTCTTCTCGGGATGTTGCTAACTACTGTCCACTGGAGTGCAGATGTATGTTTTATGTCGGCCATCTGACGTTGATTGACAGATAGTGGAGAAAGTGTCCCACTGAATGGCAGAATCGATCTCTCACGCTGATCTGCAATTTGGTTTTAATGGAAGCGGCCTGTTGCTCCCGGCAGCGGCTCCCGTGATAAACGGCCATGCGTGTTGCTTTGTTTTCCTCTGTGCCGTGGCGTGAGCTCGGACCATTTATTTACTAGATTACAGAGCCACTGCCATCATTTATTCAAAATGTGATCACGATGTAAGTCAGACTTGTGTTTGCAGCAGAAAGCAGAGCACGATGGCATAATTTCCACCTCAATGATACTTCGTTCCTGTTTTTTTCACTTCCTGTTCCCTGTTGTTTCCCCTCTTATTTCCTGTCTGTTTTTACATCTTTTACTTTGATTTTCCTTTTGTTTTGTTTTACTTCTATCCATGTCCTTTTCCTCCTTCCTTTCCCATTTGTCTTATAGTGTTCATCCTTTCCCCTTCCCTTTCCCCTCTGGTTTTCCTTTACTTGCTTTACTTCCTTTACTTTTCATTTCCTTTGTTTTTTTCTTCCCTTAGTTTTTTTCTTCCCTTTGTTTTGTTTTACTTTTAAATGTAGTCTTTTTTCTTTTATTTCTGATTCCTCTTTCCATTAACTTTGCCCTTCCTCTCATTCATCATCTTTCCATTTTTCTTTTACAGTACTTCCTTTTACATAATGTTTCCTTTCCTTTGTTTTTCCTTTTAACTTACTTTGATTTTCGTTCCTTTTCATTCCATTTCCCCTTCACTTTCCCCTCTTGTTTTCCTTCACTTCCTTTTACTTTACTTTTCATTCCCTTTGTTGTTAATTTTCTTCCTTTTCCCTTCTTTCCTATTCCTCTTTCCCTTCCCTTTCCTCTTACTCCCATTCATAATTTTCCCGTTCTTTAACCTGTTGTCCTTTATGTCTTTTTCCTTTGATTTTCCTTTCACCTTACTACTTGCCTTTTTTCCTTCCATTTCCTATTTCCCCTCACTTCCCCTCTTCTTTTCCTTCACATTCTTTTACTTTACTTTTCATTTCCTTTCGTTTGCTTTGCTTTACTTTTAATTTTCTTCCTTTCCCTTCCCTTTTCTCTTTTTTCCATTCACTATTTTCCTGTTTCCATCTTCCTAGTGTTAATTCTGTTCCCCTTCCATTTTCCTTTTTTCTTACTTTCCTTTAAATTTACCTGTATTTTCCTTTGTTTTTGCTTTTCATTTTATTCCTTTTTTCTTCTCTGTCCTTTACCTCTCCCTCTTTCCCATTTTTCTTTTTCTCATCCTGCCTTTTACCATTTTCCCATTCCATCCCCCTCAGTTTATACATTATTTCCTTTTATTTTATATTTTCCTGTAGTTTTTGTGTACATTCCTTTTACCTAAATGTTTCCTTTTCCTCTCATTCAGTTGTTTCCTGTTGTTCTCTTTCTTTCTTTCTTTCTTTCTTTCTTTCTTTCTTTCTTTCTTTCTTTCTTTTCTTTCTTTCTTTCTTTCTTTCTTTCCTCTCTTTCTTTTCCACATCCTTTCCTTTTAACTAGCGCTTGAACCTGCTAGTTGTCTGAAACTTGTGATGGTACACAAGTTACTCAAAACAAATCAGTGCCACTTTAAAGCAGCTGTTGGCTCAGCATTATTTACTGAAGATCAACTTTGTTTTGAAGGTTTCCCAGCTGTCACGTCAGACTTGTAGATTTCATAAGCTGCGATTTTATGTGCAGTCAGTCTCCCTACCTCTTTTTTCCCGTCTCATTCTTTCGCTAACAATCTCTCCATCTCTTTAAATTAAAAATAAGCCCACAGAACCCTCACAGATCTACATTCTGCATCACAACAGACACTAATACAAACATGTTATGTAGTCAAAATCAGCATGCTGCATGTCCCATGAGCCCGTTTTTAACAATCTTAATGAACACAGGCTACTGAACAATGTTTGTTAGACACAAGTTTACATATTCACGTACAAAAGGTTCTATTTTTGCATGATTTTGCTCTTATAAGAGAGAACCTATGAGTCATGGTCATCCATTTATCTAGAGATGAGTTCCCGCTCTGAAGCGTGTGTCTGTCCTGCCGTAATTTCCTGGTGTATTTGCTCACTTGCTGGGTGGGAGTGAATCCAGACAGAGGTTCGATTTCTTTTCCTCTGTTGGATTCACCTTGGTAGCCTCACACAGAAACATCACTGGGAAGATATAAAAGCTCTTATTGGGTCGTGAAGACGTGATGTCAGGGCAGATAATCTGCAGAGAGCTGGAGCCGGTTGTAGAGAGACTGATAATAGAGTTAGAGGAGTGACACAGCAGCGCTCGCTTATTGTGATCAAGGAGATCTGTGCTCCATCTGTTCTTTGTTTTTCTTTCTTTCTTTCTTTCTTTCTTTCTTTCTTTCTTTTGCATTCCAATTTACTCAAATAGCAAAATTAAAACTCGACAATTGTGTTTTCACTACTATCAAAGAAAAAAAAAAAATAGAGACAGACAGACAAAAGTCAAAAGAGAGAATGATGTAAAATGTACTGTTACACCTAGATGTTGTCAGAAACACCTGTTCCTTTTTCCGTATGTTTGTTTGTTTGTTCATTTCCTACTACTTTGGATCTTTCCTTTGTTCAGTCTTTCATTTGTTTTCTCATATACTTCAATTTTATTTTTCCTCATTCACTTTCGCTTTTAATTGGTTTGCCTAATTGTTTGTTGTGTATGTTTTAGTTAATTGTGAATCATTCTTTCTGTCTTTTATGTTTATCTGTTTTTCACACGTTATTTGTTTTTCTTTTCTTTATTTATTTGTTTTTTTTTCTTTGTTTTTTTATCTGTCTGTGTCTCTTTTTTTATCTTTTGTTTATTTATTCTCTCATTTTGTCTGTCTTGTGGTTTTTCTTTTGAGTCCTCCCTTTCTTTCTTTCTTTTGCATGTTTTTTTTTCTCTGTAGTTCATTTGCTCATTCCGTCATTCCATCTGTTTTGCTTATTTGTTTGCTCTGTATGTCTGATTTTCTTTAGTTATGTCATACACAATTGTTATTAGTTTTGTTTGTTTGCATGTATTCACTTTTTATTTCTGTTGTTCGTTTACCAATTCTGTCTTTTTAATCTTTTTCTTATTTACTTGCACTCATTTTCACATTTTCTCCATATCATTTCTTAGGCTTCCTGGCAGATCATACCCAAGAAAGTCTGGATATGTCTTTCTGTTCATAACAATAATAATTAAAAAAACATTCAGCCATTTGTTTGTTTTTGTTTTATTGCTGCCAAAAGCTTATTTTGCTTTCACAGTCCTCGCTTCCAATAGTAAAAGAAGGCCAAATTCAGAAACCATCCATGTCTTTTTCTCTTCTCCTTTCAGAGCCAGTAACATGCAACTCCAAAAATTTCATCTGTGCCAACGGAGAGTGCATCTCCTCACGCTTCCGCTGCGATGGTGACTTCGACTGCACCGATAACTCTGACGAGGTTTCAAGCACCACATTCATCAGTTGCTAAACATCATTCATCTGGTTCCTGTCTGAGTGCTGATATCCTGTGCGTGTGTTTTCAGAGAGGCTGTGAGAGCCACTGCTCCGAGGATCAGTTCCAGTGCCTGAATCATCTCTGTATCTCAGTCAAATGGCTCTGTGATGGACAGGAAGACTGCAAAACCGGGGAAGATGAGGCCAATTGCAGCCCTGCCAACACTGTCATGACAGGTTAGCCGCTTTCACACGCTCTTTAAATAATGCAAACGGATCCAGAACCGATCAAAGCGGCTCCCAGACAGCAAGCTTGGCACTCCTATAATCACATATCACAGAGCGGACACCTTTTATCCAAAGGGATCATAGGCCTATGACTACACAATGGTGACTGGAGATCTCTGCACAACCTCAGACCCTGCCACGCTGCCTTCATTTATAACTGCTGAGCCACTTCCACTGAAAACTAACAGCAAAACGACCCCACATTTGTCATCTTCTGTTCTAATACTTGTGGAGGGCACTGTGTGTGTGTGTGTGTGTGTGTTATATATATATATATATATATATATATATATATATATATATATATATATATATATATATATATATATATTAATATATATTAGGGCTGTCGCGATATACCGGTATTGACGATAACCGTGATATTCGAATAAACAATTATCGATATCGTGTTAATTTAGTTTATGATGATATATTGGTATTAGTGATAACCACAATATTTAAAATGAACAGTTCTCTTATGATGACACCACATGTAAATACTGGGTATATATAATTGTATTTAATTGTATTTAATAACTATACAATGCTATTTTTTATTAAAATCAACAGTTTTGTTTATTAAAATTACCATCATGAATCATAATGAAATTAATTTGAATAAATTGTATTTAAATGGTAACAGTGTATTGTATTTTTCGTTGAATCGAGTATTACAAATATTATCAAATCAATATGACATATTATTTAACTTTATATAAATGTTAATAATAATAATATTTCTTACTAAAATTACTTATTAAATCATTACATACACATTTTTTACTTAATCTGTTTGTGTGTGTGCGTGTGTGTGTGTGTGTGTGTGTGTGTTTTGTACACATTAATTAAATTACATATAGATCATTAAAATACATATAGATATACAGTATATATTTTACATATTAATATATACTGTATATCTATATGTATTTTAATGAGTGTGTGTGCGTGTGTTTTGTACACACGTGTTTATATATATATATATATGTATATATATATATATATATGTATATATATATATATATATATATATATATATATTTATATATATATATATATATATATATATATATATATATATGTATATATATATATATATATATAAAAACTTTTATCTAAAGCTAAAGAACCTATGAACACCCAAGAACTCAGAATAATGCATGTTCTGAACTTCAGCTTCATCTGTTATTTTAACCCCAAGAGTCTTGAAGTATATCTCCCTTTTTTTTTTTTTTTTTTTTTTGTTGAGGTCTCCCTACCATCTTTTCTGGCCCCTCGTCTTGAATATTTCAGCGTTGTGTGCTATGCACAGGGTACATGAGTCCATCCACAGTGAATTATTCTGATCGTAAGACCACTGGAGATGCATTCAGAAAGCTCCCTTTCAGATACTTTTTTTTTTCTTCCCTGTGACTCAAGGCAAGCCAGGGGAATTTTACCCCATGATTAATATTAATAGGACTGAAAACACTTCAAAAAGTGCAGCCAGAAATCTCTCTCAACCTTTCGCTGACCGAAACTGCAGCTCTGTTTATTTCAGACCTCGGCACGTGTGCGAGGCGGATGCTTTCAAGGAACAGATTGTCCCAGGACATGTAGATGGATGCGTCTTTTTATAGGATTCTTTGATGGAAGATTTCTTGTCTCGAAATTATTTTGTGAATTCCTTGTGTCTGCGCAGCTCGGCCGACATCATGTGCTCAGAACGAGTATGTTTGTGTTGGAGGAGGCTGCGTGTCGGCCGGTCAGCGCTGTGACGGACAAAATGACTGTTCAGATGGATCTGATGAGGTCAGTTGGTTACATACACACAAGAAAGGCATGTTTTGATTACAATCAAGTGTTTTTCTCAAATATTTCTAAACTTTCCAACTACTTCTTAAAGGGATAGCACACTCAAAAATGAAAGTTGTTATAATTTACTTGCCCTTTTGATTTTCCAAACTTGTATGGCTTTGTTCTTCCTGCAGCACATTAAAAAGTCAATGGGATCAAAAACTTTCAAGCTTCAAAAAGGACTTGTTTTAATCTAGTTGTTGTCAAAAATCTGTAAAAATTATTTTTCTAATTATTTGTACAAGATTATTTTGACATCTATGTACAGCAACATTGATATATATTCAGAACATATTTACAATTTAAATTTTGTATATATTCAGACTTAAAATTATATTTGCAGATTTACTTGTGTATATTCATGTTATACATTTTGATATTACAATTTGTATCTGTGTATTCTGACTTACAGTATATATTCAGATACATTTACATAGTCAGATTTTTAATTATATATTCTGATTTCTGTATATTCTATGTTATAAGTAGATATTTTGATTTACGTTTAAACAGGACTAAATTGTGTCACTTTTTTTGTATAACTAACCTTTCACACAGTTATAAGTAATACATTATTTAGAATTATAATAATAATAATAATAATAATAATAATAATAATAATAATAATAATAATAATAATAGTAATTTTCTAGTTTAACTTTCATGATCCAAAAGCCTTGTTTGGCTTGTGTGAAAAATTATGACATTATTATTAGTAGTATTTTTTCTTTAAGTTGGCTATTTTATTACATTTAAATATTTATTTACATTATACATATACCACAATTCCTAATAAAAATAACATAATAATAATAATTTTTCAAATTATTATGTTAATAAAATATTAATAACACTATTGTTATTATTTTTATAATAATAATAATAATAATAATAATAATAATAATAATTATTATTATTATTATTATTATTATTATTATTATTATTATTATTATT
>NC_068417.1:59517-82060 GCF_023724105.1 Carassius gibelio | reverse complement strand
TCTTGGTACAAAATCCGAATCCCAACAGGAAGTCGGTTATTTAGAATTTTCTCTGCAAAATTGGCGTTGTTTTTGCCATTTTCAGGGGTTGTACTTTAACGAACTCCTCCTAGAGATTTATTCAGATCAACACCAAACTTGGTAAGTTAAATCTAAAGGCCTTTGCGATGTTAAATTGCGAAGATCTTGAGGTTTTGTTAAAGGGCGTGACCATGGCGGCCTGGCAAATTTCGATGTTTCGCCATGAAAAAGGAGGTTGCTGTAACTCGGACATACAATGTCCAATCTGCCCCAAACTTCACATGTTAGATAAGACTTCTGCACTTAACAGATCTACATGCCCATATTCAGTTATAGTCATAGCGCCACCTGCTGGCAACAGGAAGTCACATGTTTTACACTGCGACAAACTACTCCTAGAAATCTTTTGACATTAATGTCTTTTTTGTGGTCAGTCTAATCTAAAGGTCTGTGCAATGTTAAATTGTGGAGAACTTGAGTTTTTGTTAAAGGACGTGTCCATGGCACCATGACAAAATTTGATGTCTCGTCACAGCAAGAGAAGTTGTTGTAACTCAGGCATAAAATGTTCGATCTCCCCCAAACTTCACATGTTAGATAAGAATTCTGCCCTGAACACATCTGAAGGCCAATATTCCATTATAATGATAGCGCCACCTGCTGGCAACAGGAGGACTGGTACAAATAAATGACTTTGACATATTCCACTTATTTTTAAGACTTTAAATGCATATTTCTCACCGTTCACCTTTTTACTAAAGCCAAACGATGGCGGTGAGCCCGGGTGCGAGGGCCCGTTCATCGCTGCTTGCAGCTTTAATTAGGGCTCAAGCCCGAAGGGGCGAAGAGCCCTATTGTTCTTCTAAGGATTATTCTTGTTATTATTATTATTTTTATTTTTTATTAAACCTTCCGGGGTGTTTTGGGGGCCTTAACATGCTCAAAAACTCTTGAAAATTGGCACACACATTGGAATCTGCGGCCATCAGGACGCCGCAGAGGCTGGGACCCGGGCGTGGCACAGGGGCTCTACAGCGCCCCCTGGAAGACAGTCAGAATTCTTGAACCATAGCTCACACACACTTGCATGTATTTATATCAAACTCGGTACACTTATAGATCTCATTGAGCCGAACAACTTTCACACTTTATGTCATAGGCTCCGCCCAACAGGAAGTCAGCTATTCAGGGCTGTTTAAAAAAAGCATGCTCTGGAATTTGAAATACTCCTCTGAGGTTTTCAACCCGTTCGCCACGAAACTCAGTGAACATGATCTCAAGACATTGAGGATGAAAAATTGCGAGGGGATTTTTGATATCTCGAACGGTTTGCCCGTGGCGAGGCATGGAACTTATGGCGAGAAATGAGAAACAGGAAATGTCTAATAACATCCACATACATTTCCTGAATTTGATCAAACTTCATGGGTTTGTTCGTTGTATGATACCGATTGTATATATGTGGCTATTAAGAGTCAACGTTATAGCGCCACCAACTGGCAGCAGGAAGTGTGTCATTTTCCAAATGCTTTGAATTCAGCATCTTATTTTTACTCGATTTACTTAAAACTTCATCAGAATAATGACAAAACACGGCCGATGTAAATCTGTTGTGGGGATATTGATATCTGATATAGTGTTGCCATGGCAACGTGTCAAACTTGAATGTTCTGTTATGGTGAGTTTGAGGCAGACAACAAGCTCAGATTTACATGAAACTCAAAACACATATCAGTATTCTTGATAGCTAGACAATGGCAAAAGCTTTTAAAAGGGCGTGAAGGAGGCACTCTATAGCGCCACCTTTTGTCAAAAGTGGGGGGGTTAGTTTCAGCTACAGACACCAAACTTGGTACATAAATTGTTCTTTTCAAGACGGACAACTTTCTAATTCACAGTCATCAGCTACGATCAACAGGAAGTCGGCTATTTTGATTTGAATGTGTATTTTTGAGATTTTACAGTTGTGAATTAATGAATACTCCTCACAGGGGAAGTACACTATACACACCAAACGTTGTCTACATGAAGAAAAAACATCGAGGAACTTAAATTGCGAACAGATTTTGGTTAGCTTGAACGGTTTTGTCGTGGTGATTTTTTGAAATGACAGTAAAAAGTGAAACATTAATCGTCTTGTATTTTTAAATTGCAGCTTCCAAACCTTTAAAAAACATTTTTAATTTAGAAAACCAGTGATTCTGAGGAAATATGCATAGTTTCATGACTTTACAGCACTGTATGATTAAAAGAAAATTAAAAAACTGTCAGACATCTGATCTCACTCTGTCACTCTGTGTGCTGACTCTGTGTGTGTGTGTGAGTGTGAGTGGGGGAGGGGTGTGAGCTGAGTGGCAGACAGACAGAGAGAGAGAGAGAGAGAGAGAGAGAGACTTAAACATCTCTTTAATCACCAGAAAAAAAACTGTATTTTAAATAGTTATTTTTTTGTTGTTGTTGCTAATTGTGCTGTTATCATTACATCTTAAGAAATATCTTAGGCCTTATCCTTTTCTGACAGTTTCAGGGATTAAAAAAAATCCTAAAAAACCTTATTTGTGCTGCAAATAATAATTTCAAACTCATTTGATACTGACCTCTGTCACCCTGTGACATGACATTTATTTGAATTTACATAATCTCAAGGATGTAACAGTAAAACTGTTCAGCTCACAGATGAAGACTAAGCTTTAATGCAAGCAGAACTATTTCACAAATGCTTATAGGTTAATGAAATCATAACAAAACACTTTTAAATTATTTAAGGATTTGGTAACACTTTAAAATAATGTCTCAATTGTTAACATTAGTAAATGCATTGGTAACACTTCATAATAGCTGCAATTCTTAGCTAAGCATTAGTAAATAGTCAGTTCATGCTTTATATAGCCTTCTCCCAAAATTAATATTTTAGTAAGCATTTTATAAATACAGCTATAATTAAATTGTTCATGGTTTATATGCACATTTATTTTGAGGAGATTAAGGCTGTAATCTCCCAAAAAAAAATGTAAAATAAAAAATAAAATAAATAAAATAAACAAACACAGAACTCATAAATATTTATTTCAAGATGCAATAAAAGAAAACTGTACACTTGAATTTATATATATATATATAAATATATATATATATATATATATATATATATATATATATATATATATATATATATATATATATATATATATATATATATATATATATATATATATATATATATATATATATATATATATATATATATATATATATATACACACACACAATTGCATAAGTTTATATTTAAAAATGTTTAGCAAGTGTACAGCTAATAATAATAATAATGCATTTTATTTAGTTTTAGCTACAGACACCAAACTCGGTACTTAAATTGTTCTTATCAAGACGGACAACTTTCTAATTCACAGTCATAAGCTACGATCAACAGGAAGTCAGCTATTTTGATTTGAATGTGTATTTTTGAGATTTTACAGTTGTGAATTAATGCATACTCCTCACATGGGAAGTACACTATACACACCAAACTTTGACTACATGAAGAAACAACATCGAGGAACTTAAATTGCGAACGGATTTTGGTTAGCTTGAACGGTTTTGACGTGGTGATTTTTTGAAATGACAGTAAGAAGGGAAACATTAATTGTATTGTATGTCTAAATTGCAGCTTCCAAACACTTCAAGGCATGTTTTCATACAGAGATCAAATCATTATGAGGAAATATGCATAGTTTCATGACTTTACAACACTGTATGGATAAAAGAAAAGAAAAAACTGTCAGACTTCTCAACTGACATGATCTCACTCTGGCCACTCCGTCTGTGTGAGGAAAGGGAGGGGGAGAGGGAGGGGGAGTGTGAGTGTGAGGGGGTTGGTGACTGTGAATCTTTGGTGACTGACAGTGTGTGTGGATTGTAGGGAGGGGCTGTCTGGCAGAGAGAGAGAGAGAGAGAGAGAGAGAGAGAGAGAGACCTAATCATTCCTTTAATAATCAGGAAAAAAAATCTATATTTTAAATTGTTATTAGGGCTCAAGCCCGAAGGGGCGAAGAGCCCTATTGTTCTTCTAAGGATTATTCTTGTTATTATTATTATTTTTATTTTTTATTAAACCTTCCGGGGTGTTTTGGGGGCCTTAACATGCTCAAAAACTCTTGAAAATTGGCACACACATTGGAATCTGCGGCCATCAGGACGCTGCAGAGGCTGGGACCCGGGCGTGGCACAGGGACTCTACAGCGCCCCCTGGAAGACAGTCAGAATTCTTGAACCATAGCTCACACACACTTGCATGTATTTATATCAAACTCGGTACACTTATAGATCTCATTGAGCCGAACAACTTTCACACTTTATGTCATAGGCTCCGCCCAACAGGAAGTCGGCTATTCAGGGCTGTTTAAAAAAAGCATGCTCTGGAATTTGAAATACTCCTCTGAGGTTTTCAACCCGTTCGCCACGAAACTCGGTGAACATGATCTCAAGACATTGAGGATGAAAAATTGCGAGGGGATTTTTGATATCTCGAACGGTTTGCCCGTGGCGAGGCGTAGAACTTATGGCGAGAAATGAAAAACAGGAAATGTCTAATAACATCCACATACATTTCCTGAATTTGATCAAACTTCATGGGTTTGTTCGTTGTATGATACCGATTGTATATATGTGACTATCAAGAGTCAACGTTATAGCGCCACCAACTGGCAGCAGGAAGTGTGTCATTTTCCAAATGCTTTGAATTCAGCATCTTATTTTTACTCGATTTACTTAAAACTTCATCAGAATAATGACAAAACACGGCCGATGTAAATCTGTTGTGGGGATATTGATATCTGATATAGTGTTGCCATGGCAACGTGTCAAACTTGAATGTTCTGTTATGGTGAGTTTGAGGCAGACAACAAGCTCAGATTTACATGAAACTCAAAACACATATCAGTATTAGTGATAGCTAGACACTGGCAAAAGCTTTTAAAAGGGCGTGAAGGAGGCACTCTATAGCGCCACCTTTTGTCAAAAGTGGGGGGGTTAGTTTTAGCTACAGACACCAAACTCGGTACATAAATTGTTCTTTTCAAGACGGACAACTTTCTAATTCACAGTCATCAGCTACGACCAACAGGAAGTCGGCTATTTTGATTTGAATGTGTATTTTTTAGATTTTACAGTTGTGAATTAATGAATACTCCTCACAGGGGAAGTACACTATACACACCAAACTTTGTCTACATGAAGAAAAAACATTGAGGAACTTAAATTGCGAACAGATTTTGGTTAGCTTGAACGGTTTTGTCGTGGTGATTTTTTGAAATGACAGTAAAAAAGGGAAACATTAATTGTCTTGTATTTTTAAATTGCAGCTTTCAAACACTTAAAAAAAATCATACAGAGATCAAATCATTCTGAGGACATATGCATAGTTTCATGACTTTACAACACTGTATGATTAAAAGAAAATAAAAAAACTGTCAGACATCTCAACTCACTCTGTCCCTCTGTTTGAGGAATGTATGTGTGCTGACTGAGTGCATGTGTGTGTGTGAGTGGGGGATGGGCATGAGCTGAGTGGCAGACAGATAGAGAGAGAGAGAGAGAGAGAGAGACTTAAACATCTCTTTAATCACCAAAAAGAAAAAAAATTTTTGTTGTTGTTGCTAATTGTGCTTTTCTTATTACAGTTTATGAAATGCCTTAGGCCTTATCCTTTTCTGAAAGTTTTAAGGATTTTTTTAAAATCCTAAAAATCCTTATTTGTGCTGCAAATAATAATTTCAAACTCATTTGATACTGACCTATTCCATCCTGTGACATGACATGTATCTGAATTTACATAATCTCATGGATGCAACAGTAAAACTGTTCAGCTCACAGATTAAGTAATGTAATGTAATTGTAATGCAAGCAGAACTTTCACAAATGCCATTAAAGTCATTTAATGATTTTATAATACTATAAAATAATGTATAATTTGTTAACATTAGTAAATGCATTGGTAACACTTTATAGTAACTGCACTCATTAGTGAATAGTCAGTGTATGCTTTATAAAGCCTTGTCCCAACATTAATAGTCAATACTAAGCAGTTTATAAATAGAGCTATAAATAGCTTGTTCTTGGTTTATAAGCACATTTATTACAAAGGAAAGTAAAGGGTCAAGTATCTTCCTAAGAAAAATGAAAATAAACAAACAACAACACAGATTGATACAGAACTCAGAAATATTTATTTCAATATGCAATGAAAGTAAACTGTACACTTGAATTATATATATATAGGCATGTGAATATTTACATATTTAACTGCCCATATTGTAAATGAACATTTGCCAACAGTATGTCATTTCTATTTAATTAAATTAAAAAAATTACTTCTATTTTAGAAAATGAATTCTTACTTATTAAGCGCTTTAGAGTAATGTGTTATTGGAGGAGTTGCAGAAAAGTAATATTAACATACATATTGTACAGAAAGGGACTGATGGTATTTCAGCATAAATAGTAGCAATAAATCAAGAAATAATATATTTTGTTATCATCATGAATTACATGTTCTTATCATCATCATTAGAATATAAGGAACATTTAGCAGATTTATATACTGATTCACAGTTGGCGTT
This sequence comes from Carassius gibelio, assembly GCF_023724105.1. Lineage (NCBI taxonomy): Eukaryota > Metazoa > Chordata > Actinopteri > Cypriniformes > Cyprinidae > Carassius > Carassius gibelio. The sequence goes on along the minus strand of NC_068417.1, from coordinate 75,422 downwards.
AGCTGAAATCCTTGCAGGGGTTAGTGTTATATCTTCAAATGTGTTGGGGGGGGGGGGGGATGTCATTAGAAATGTTTATTAGAGGCTGGATGCACACTGGAGCTCAAGTAATCTCAATTAGCTCAGAATTGTTATCCTGAGAAAGTAATAGCAAAAGGAGAATAATTAGTTTAGCTAACATTTTAGGCAATTTTGTGCATCAGATGTAAATAAAGAACAAGATTATGAGATGTATTATGAATGTATGGCTTAGATAAAGTAGTCCTGCATGGAATACAGCAAGTTATTTTTTATTTTTTTAAATTTATTTATTTATTTATTTTTTATCCTGTGTAGTAATGAAAGTAATTCAGAAGTTAATATTCTTTAACCTACTGAAATTGGATTATATACACAATTTTAAGGAAAAATAATTGACTCATTTAACAGAAAGAAATAAGAAATAAGTTATACATAACTGCTACATGTCATGGTGTTTTAGTAGCATTTAGTAGTGTGTAGAATTAGATATTATAAAAGTAATAATAATAACAAGCAAGTACACTGCAGGGACTTGAACCCCATCCAGATGGGTAACCTGGAGTACCATTACCAGTGTATTTTTGCTTTTTGTTATTATTTAGATTAAAGGGAAAGCAAAAACTTGCATTAGCAACAGCATGTTCATTTAAAATGTTTTTTGTTTTTTTTTACATAGCTATTAGATATACTGCTATATAACCCTTTATAGACACAAAGCTAAGGATTTTATTAAGGATTTTATTCCCCTTCTTCCATAAATAAATAAATATGCAACTGCAAGCATTTGTGGACCAAACCAACATCAGACGGGGCTGGCAAGCTAAATGTACATTTGCATTAATATGAATTTAATTACAGCCTTTTAGAATTAAGAATCACAATAACCATATTACCTTTTTACAATAATGACTTTATTCAAATGCATTTATGTTTAATTATAAAAAGTTGGTTTGATACAATATATTAAACTATTTACACCTGCAATTGCTGCTTACCAAGTGTTACTTATTTTATATTTTACATATGTGTATTTACACTTTAACATATGCTGTTGCAATGCAAGAAAAATAAAACCTTTTTTGTTGTTGATTTAACATGATTACACATTTTTTTATTATTTTTTATTTTTCTGGAGTGGGATTCTTATACTAGTAATGTTTTCATACAGTAATATGGACACCTAAATAAAACAAAGTTCTGATACTGGCTTACCAAGGATACAGAAGATAAGAGATAAGCTCTTTCATCATGTTCCTTTTTTCTTTCACCAGACAACCAGAACTTAAGTTAATCGATAAAGAGGAACACATAAGAATGAAATAGCAACCCAGTAATGTTCTCATGCTTTAATGTGGACATTTATAATACAGAGGACAAAAACACCAATTTTCTTTTCTTTTTTTTTTCTTCTTTTTTTTATGGGATTCTTATACTAGTAATGTTTTCATACAGTAATATGGACACCTAAATACAACAAAGTTCTGATACTGGCTTACCAAGGATACAGAAGATAAGAGATAAGCTCTTTCATCATGTTCCTTTTTTCTTTCACCAAGCAACCAGAACTTAATTTAACTGATAAAGAGGAGCACATACGAATTAAATGGCAACCCAATAATGTTCTCATTCGGTAATGTGGACATTTATAATACAATGGACAAAACAAAGCATCTTCTTTCACCAAACAACCAGAACTTAAGTTAATCGATAAAGAGGAGCACATAAGAATTAAATGGCAACCCAATAATGTTCTCATCCGGTAATGTGGACATTTATAATACAATGGACAAAACAAAGCACTGTTTTTTTTTAAGTTTTTTTTTTTTTTTTGGAGTGGGATTCTTATACTAGTAATGTTTTCATACAGTAATGTGGTCACTTAAAATACAACAAAGTTCTGATACTGGCTTACCAAGGATACAGAAGATAAGAGAGAAGCTCTTTCATCATGTTCCTTTTTTCTTTCACCAGACAACCAGAACTTAAGTTAATCAATAAAGAGGAACACATAAGAATGAAATAGCAACCCAGTAATGTTCTCATCCGGTAATGTGGACATTTATAATACAATGGACAAAACAAAGCACTTGTTTTTTTTATGTTTTTTTTTTTTTTTTTTTTGGAGTGGGATTCTTATACTAGTAATGTTTTCATACAGTAATGTGGTCACTTAAAATACAACAAAGTCCTGATACTGGCTTACCAAGGATACAGAAGATAAGAGATAAGCTCTTTCATCATGTTCCTTTTTTCTTTCACCAGACAACCAGAACTTAAGTTAATCGATAAAGAGGAACACATAAGAATGAAATAGCAACCCAGTAATGTTCTCATGCTTTAATGTGGACATTTATAATACAGAGGACAAAAACACCAATTTTCTTTTCTTTTTTTTTTTCTTCTTTTTTTTATGGGATTCTTATACTAGTAATGTTTTCATACAGTAATATGGACACCTAAATACAACAAAGTTCTGATACTGGCTTACCAAGGATACAGAAGATAAGAGATAAGCTCTTTCATCATGTTCCTTTTTTCTTTCACCAAGCAACCAGAACTTAATTTAACTGATAAAGAGGAGCACATACGAATTAAATGGCAACCCAATAATGTTCTCATTCGGTAATGTGGACATTTATAATACAATGGACAAAACAAAGCATCTTCTTTCACCAAACAACCAGAACTTAAGTTAAGCATTTTTTATCCAGAACAAGCAATGGACATGGGGAGAACCACGTTGTTGAAATTCCACCCTATAAAAGTAGTCCACAATTTCCCCTATGGGCTGAACAGGAGACATAAGCATCTCTTTTAAAAAACAATGCCACCTAAAATCAAACATGCGAGCTGCTGTTACAGGATTACGACGCAAAAGTTCACATTTTTCATCCCATTGTAATTGTTCTAATGCTGTTTTTCTTCCTTCATGTTTTAAAATACTTGACATTAGATTTGTCCATCTCATATCAGCAGATGAGAAGGAGCAAAACCAGGTGGGAATGCCAAGTTGTCTGACCATGGCAAACAAATCTTTTTGCACACCTTGCCAAAATGCCGGAGTGCCACGGATGGGCTTCAAAAATCTATAGCCTTCATCATAATTAAGCACTTGCCTCAAGGACTCAGTATCTTTGAACATTTCACTTGGTATGGACTTACTACATCCATGGCCTTTTCTTAAAGCAATAGATACATTAGACAGTACCTGTTGTATTTCTGATAGATACTGTGCATAAAAAATGTATTCAATATTTTGTGCAAATCTACCATCTGCATGCAAAATTCGATTATTAAAATATCGAGACAATGTTAATCTCTGTGCCCTTTTATCACAAAAAGTTGAAGTACCATTAGGAAACAAAACAGGAAAACATTTAGCTTCATTTGTCTCATCTGCAAGCATTTTCACTGGATTATTCCCTTCGGCAGGAGCCAGGCTCAAGATTCCATCAAAATACTGATCAAGTACTTCTTGTCCAATATCTACAGGTTGCAAACAAGTGTCCATAAACACACAGTGCTGTTGCCTATCGTGTAACTCCTCATCAACATTTGTGTTTTCCAGTTCAGTCTCCTCCATGTTGTTTGTATCGTCATCATCATCTTGTCTAATAAACTCATTTAACCAATTATCATTAAAAACAATATCTGTATAGTATTTGTTGATTTTTTTTAAGCAACTGAGTGCCTGTTTAATATTTGTTGTGTCCACATACTGATACTTATAATGACCTTTATATGTCAACTTCCGCTTTAACTTTACACAAATTAAAGACCCTTCATTTTCTGTTCTAGGCAAAACATTTGTTGTTTGTTTAATATCAGCTGCCACGCAACTAATAGGACCGTGCACTCCATTTTGCCCACCTTTTGGTAAAGCTAACATTTTCATGAATGGGATATGCAAAGCTATCAAATGTTGCTCTAAATTATTGAGACAACTTAGTTCTTCAGGTATAGGTTTCAATTCTAAATTGTTAACTGCACTTTCAGCTGGCATTTCTCCTTTTTTTACTTTAGTATGACAAGTGAAGCAAATCCAAAGCTTGCCTTTACATGAATCTGCCAGTTCACAGGGAATAACACAATTTTCACCACACTTATGCAAAAAATGTTTTGTAATACATTTTTTTGCCATCTGTGACACTGCTGAATTTGTGTTATAATTTTCTGTTTTACAGCATAATACTTGCTGTTTAAATAACAGCCGGTGGCAAACACAACAAACAAATTCTGGCCCAGAACTAACTTTATCTAGAAACGTCTTTTTGACAAAATCACAAATCTTCTGATTTTGTCTTAATTGTTCTCTTTTCATCTTGTTAATTCTTTTTACATTTTCTTTATGTGATGCACTATTACGATATTTTACGTTACTGCGCTGCTTGACAGTGTTTCTATGCTGGTCATTGCCATGGTATTTCACCCTACTGAATGTTTTCATTCTATTTTTAAATCCCTCATTGACATGATATTTCACCCTACTGAATGTCTTCACTCTGTTTTTAAATTCATCATTGACATGATATTTCACCTTACTGAATGTTTTCACTCTGTTTTTAAATTCATCATTGACATGATATTTCACCTTACTGAATGTTTTCACTCTGTTTTTAAATTCATCATTGACATGATATTTCACCTTACTGAATGTTTTCACTCTGTTTTTAAATTGAACATTGTTCTGGTATTTTATCCTACTATATTTCCTCACTCTCATTTTATATTGCTCATTCTTTTTATACTTCACTCGATTGTACTCATTGACTTTACACTTATGTTGCTGGTTTTCAGCATATTTGATCTTACTTGCCTGTTTTAATGACTCTTTATATAAAGGATTGCTGTGATATCTTTTCCTATTGAGATTTTTCATATGATTCTGAAACTCTGCATTGCAATGATACTTCTCCAAAACAGGTTGCTTAATTTGGCCTTTAATTTTGTTCTTTACTCTTTTTAATGAAAAATACCTTTTCAAGTATTTCCTCTTATTAGCAGATGCATCATTCTTTATATCTCCAGTAACAGGATTTTGTTCCTTATGATTCACAGAAATTTCACTTTGAATTTTTACTCGCTGTCTGGTACAAATGTGTTTTCCAACATCACTTTCTTCATTCTGGCACAGCATATAACACATCTGGCTATTAGGTTGTTTCACACAAATAACAACTTCATAATGATTCTCATTACAGTGCTGTAGATATATACCTTGATTGCACGTTCTTTCATGCATACAACTGTACTGTAACCATTTTTCATTATGATATGTATAAATATCCACTCCCAAATAATTAGCCATCGCTTGAATCTCCAATTCTGTGGCCCATGATCCTACAAACCTCATTTTGGATTTAGATAAATAATCTTCCATAGATACATACTGACATCTTAAAAGATTCTTATATTGCACACTGTGCAATTCCATATGTTTCACAACTGCAAGTCTAACTGCCCGATGAGGTTTTTGCGTACCACATATTACTTGTGCCACTGCCCTAAAAAAACAACTTCCATCACCTACAATACTAACTGTTTTACAAGGATGGCCAATTTTTCTGTTGTTTCTTGGAAAACCTAAATTTTCACTATTAAACTCTATATTTAGTTTACTACTTAATTTTTGCTTTACTTCAGTACAGAGTGGATTGAAATTAAAAATCCTATTTGTCTCATTGCCCAAACAAACTACATCATCTGAATTTGCATCAATTTTGGAAATTGTTTCAAGTACTTTAGCGCTCTCCTTTATTGATTGTTTTGGCTTCTTAGTAACCACAGTTTCTTTCTCTTCTTCCACATTCACATTTATACAATCATGCATTCTTTTTTTACCCCTGCGGGTCGTTTTTTCACTTTCGTCATTTATGTTTTCTGTGTGACTAGCAGAGTTTTCTTGGCTTTTAAGTAGGACACAGACCCCACTTATTTCAAAAATGTTTTGGTTTCTTCTAGTGAATACAGACAAATTTTCAATGTGCTTCAAAACACAACTAAGTGAATTGTAATATACAGCCACACTAAATCCATTACCATCAACCATCCCAGCACTGTTACGTGCATGAGAATCAACCACAGCAAATTTACAATTTCCCTTAATGATGGCAAAAGTACTGCCATTTAAGGTAAAAAAGCATGTGTCATATTTTTCAAACATTGTTTGCAAACCATCAGCTAATGTCACACATGCACCAGATCTAATAAAATCTCCATCAACCACATCTACATGTCCAGAAACAAAATCAGCATATTCAAATTTGAATGCATTTGTACCAAAAACATACTCTTTAGGAAGATCTTGTATACACAGCAAGTTTTTCTTTGTTGGATCACTGATTAAACCACTTTGACGCAAACTAGAATACAAGCTATCGCCAGTATTTACAACATTATCTAGATCTTTACTTTGCCATGAGAACACACTATGTACACTGTGCATCGCTATAGCAGCCAAACTAATCGCAACACACTGTTTCCCTGGCCACTTGAACTTACGGTCACCCTGATGAAATGATCCAAGAATGCTACTAACACTTTCTCTTTGCTTTATTGTAGAAGCTGAGATCTCTTCTGTCTCATTTGGTGTACATACACTCTTTTCTCCAACAGTATCATTGTAAACTAATCGTGGTGTATCTGATGACGTAAATTTGACATTAATGCCACATATACTAAAGTTTTCTGCATTCAGACTTGTCATTAAATTATCAATGTGCAAAAATAGGTCATGCCAATTTGTGTTGAAAACAACAACTGCAGTTCCAATGTCTGATCCCAAACCACATGCGTTTCGGACATTACAGTCAACAACAACATAGAAATCATTATGTCTGACAATAGCACACGTGTCTCCTTTTATGTTGACCAAACAAGATTCATGACTAAACAAAATCTCCTGTAATTTCTCATACAAGTCATTTTTTCCTCCATTCATTAATCGTTCTATTGTTACTTTGCATGTTTTACTGAAAATGTCATGTTGCCCACCAAACCACTGAGAAAATCGACAGTCTCCATAACTCTCAGTGTTTTTTTTACACCTAGTCATGTCATTGACCAGTTTACTTCCCTCACTACGTATGTCCTGAATGTCAGATTTTCGCCAAGTACACACATTATGTAGCTTGTGCTTAACAACTGAAACTATACTACAAGCTACTCCCACAAACTCCTCAGTCACCTCTGCAGACTTCAGTCTAACCTCATTGGCTGCTACAATGCCCACCACGTCTGGACAAGCACAAGCAACAGAATTAGAAACATCTGCCTTACTTTTGTTGTTGAATGGCTCACTCTGTATTTTAAATCTCTTCGGTTTAGTAACCAAAATTTCTTTTTCTTCTTCCACATTCACATTTATACAATCATGCATTCTTTTTTTACCCTTGCAGGTAATTTTTTCACTTTCATCATTTATGCTTTCTGTATGACTATCAGATTTGTCTTGGCTTTTAAGTAGGACACAGACCCCACTTATTTCAAAAATCTTCAGGTTTCTTCGAGTAAATGCAGACAAATTTTCAATGTGCTTCAAAACACAATTTAGCGAATTATAATATACAACCACACTAAATCCATTACCATCAACCATTCCAGCACTGTTACGTGCATGAGAATCAACCACAGCAAACCTACTATTTTCTTTAATAATGGCAATAGTACTGCCATTTAAGGTAAAAAAGCATGTGTCATATTTTTCAAACATTGTTTGCAAACCATCAGCTAATGTCACACATGCACCAGATCTAATAAAATCTCCATCAACCACATCTACATGTCCAGAAACAAAATCAGCATATTCAAATTTGAATGCAGTTGTACCAAACACATACTCTTTAGGAAGATCTTGAATACACAGCAACTTTTTCTTTGTTGGATCACTGATTAAACCACTTTGACGCAAACTAGAATACAAGCTATCGCCAGTATTTACAACATTATCTAGATCTTTACTTTGCCATGAGAACACACTAAGCACACTGTGCATCGCTATAGCAGCCAAACTAATCGCAACACACTGTTTCCCTGGCCACTTGAACTTACGGTCACCCTGATGAAATGATCCACGGATGCTAACACCTTCTCTTTGATTTAATGTAGATGCTGACATTTCTTCAGTTTCATTTGCTGTACATTCTCTGTTTTCTCCAACAGTATCATTGTAAACAACTTGTGGCATTTCTGATAATGATAAGTTGACATTGATGCCACATATACTAAAGTTTTCTGCATTCAGACTTGTCATTAAATTATCAATGTGCAAAAATAGGTCTTGCCAATTTGTGTTGAAAACAACAACTGCAGTTCCAATGTCTGATCCCAAACCACATGCGTTTCGGACATTACAGTCAACAACAACATAGAAATCATTATGTCTGACAATAGCACACGTGTCTTCTTTTATGTTGACCAAACAAGATTCATGACTAAACAAAATCTCCTGTAATTTCTCATACAAGTCATTTTTTCCTCCATTCATTAATCGTTCTATTGTTACTTTGCATGTTGTACTGAAAATGTCATGTTGCCCACCAAACCACTGAGAAAATCGACAGTCTCCATAACTCTCAGGTTTTTTTTTACACCTAGTCATGTCATTGACCAGTTTACTTCCCTCACTACGTATGTCCTGAATGTCAGATTTTCGCCAAGTACACACATTATGTAGCTTGTGCTTAACAACTGAAACTATACTACAAGCTACTCCCACAAACTCCTCAGTCACCTCTGCAGACTTCAGTCTAACCTCATTGGCTGCTACAATGCCCACCACGTCTGGACAAACACAAGCAACAGAATTAGAAACATCTGCCTTACTTTTGTTGTTGAATGGCTCACGCCGCATTCTAAATCTCTTCAGCTTAGGCATCTAAAAACAAAAAAATAAAATCACATTACTATCATCAAAACATCAGCAACTTACAATAATATTAAACATTACACATACATTAGAATTTTTATACATTGTAAAGGCCAAAGTATGCTTCAATTTTAACCTGTACACAATCAACAGCGCGCAGTGTGTGTGATGTGATTTGTGTCATCAGAACAGTGTAAGCGTACTGTACATGCACCACTCTATTTTTGTTACCATGCGTGCTTGTCAATCTGAGCAAAAAGGTATGAGGTAACTCAGCTTTGGTTTATAAAAGTGAAAAAAAGTTGATCAACCATAACTTAACTGGACACAGATAAAGCTCTCTTTGCATTCAACATCAAATGGAGTATACTTGAAAGGCTGGGTGTTCAACTGTACACATTTGCTAGCATACACACACACACACACACACACACACACAAACAAGTATACTTTGGCCTTAAATATAAACATTTTCATGCACATAGAAATAGCAAACTAACAAACAAATACAATTTTTAGTTGAACCCAATAAACAGTTAAATCAATAAATTATATTACCTCAAAAATATTGTTTAATTATAAGCATATTTAAGTAACAATTTTCAAGTAGAAGGAAATAAAACTTATGCTTTACACTCCCAGATATAACTGCATTATATGTAAAATATATATTATAATATAAAAAGCAAAATGGAAAGTTACAATAGAGATCATATTACACTACATTATTACTGTATTTCAGGTCAAATTAAAGCAACATTACTGAGCTTAAGAGATTACTTGTACAAATCTTTTATCATCTTACGAAACACAAACCTTTGCATAATTCTGTATATTGAAAAAACTTTCAATACTAGCATTAAACGTATAGTATAAAATGTAATCATAAACTCACTGACAAAATAACAACAAACTCTGCTCTCAATGTTAACCACAAAACATTTAAACTGTACTGTCCGTTATCTTCATACTAACCAACTTCAAACATTGTTTTTCAATTTAAAACACAAGACATTAAGTAGTAAACATTGTGAACTAGAAACTATACATCCAGCACATACAATTAAAGATCATACAATAAAATTAGTCATGTACTGTAAATGTATTTAAGTATATTGACCACAAATAAATTCAGCTTTGGCAAAATATTAAACAATGTTTATTTATTTGCTGTAACTGTAACCTGCTTGCACACTCACCTAATTTATCAAACAATAGTGAACATTTAACAACCACACTCCTTCATTAAACACTAAAACACCAATGCTCAAAACACCAATTAAAACATCTCTCATGTTACTATCTATCTATCTGTCTATCTATCTATCTATCTATCTATCTCCTACATAAAATATACATATAGCCTCATCATTTATAGCCTAGATTCAATGGCATAAGCACATAAATAATACATAGACTATTACCTCTGCTTTTCCTGCAAACATAATATGACAATCTTCCCTTTTTACCCAAAGCCATCAATATTAAAACCAATAGACTGCCGTTTCAATAACCACATCTCCACAGCTTTACCTCCCTGAAACAACACATTAAACCATGATATATACAAAACTTCCTCCAACATAAAATTGTATTCACTATCAACAACATTAAACCTTCAACAAAAATCCATATAGAACCCATAAACATTACTATAACACAACTTACATATTAGAATCAGTGCAGTAAAAATAAAAAATATGCATGCACATAGAAATAGAAAACTTGAAAAAAAAATTTTTTTTTAATAATTAAACAAAAAATACATTTCATTCTAGACATATATTTTTAGTTTAACTCAATAAATAGATTATTACCTAAAAAAAACATTGCATAATTCTCAGTATATATTTAACTCTAACTCTATATTTTAAAACTAGCAAGAAAAGTTATATTTTTTTTTATTATGTTGTGCACTAGCAGACATGACTGCACTATATAGTAAAACATGTTACAATATAAAAGAAGCAAAATTGGAAATTACAATTGTAACCATATCACACAATATTAATTCTTTACAGTATTTCAGGCCAAATACATGAAACATTACTGACTTAGAGATTTCTTTTAGAAACCTTTCATGCATATTACCCAACACAAACCTTTGCATAGTTCTGTATATTAAAAATTGTTCAGGAGTTCGCATTAAACATAATATAAACTGTATCCTTCATTCTTGAACTCACTGACAACATAACAAAAAACTCTGCCCTGCATTTCAGTGTTAACCACAAAATATTAAAACTGTACTGTCATCTAACTTCATACTAAGCAACTTCAAACAAATGTTTTCCATTTAAAACACAAAAGACAGCATCTACAGACCACTACAAAGCAAAAAAAACTATACATCCAATACAAACAGTTAAATTTTATACAACAAAAATAGTCATAAGTAGTCATAATATGTGTAATTAGGTGTATTAACCACAAAAAATTCAACAATTGTATTCCTATGATTCTTGCAATATTGTCTTAAAACAAATAGATGTAAAATATTCTCAAACATAACTGACATGGTTATTTATTTATTTTGTTTTATTTATTTACTTTTGGCTGTAACTCTGACATGCTTGTAAACTCCCCAATCTCACCAACCACGATTAATCATTCAACAACTCCTTCAATAACCACATCCCCTTCATCATACTATTAAATCCATCCACACAACAACTATTTCAGTCCAACATCTTTTCATCAATCACATTTCTATCCGTAAAAAAAAAAATAGTTTACATATACATATTATACAACCATTTAAAAGGCTGAACCCTTTCTGCGCTAATTTAAATATATTAGTACTTTTCCACTACAAAAACACATAAAAATGTTTATAGTACCAAAAACATTTATATAGTTTAAAAAACACTGTAGTGAAACCTGAAAATGTATCTTTGACATCAAATTAATAAATTACATTAAAATATTTATAAATACACTTACTACAATAGGCGATTTACTTTCTATAATTTTTGGTAATATTACAGCTGTTGGATCAAATACATGGTAACTTAAAGAGCACAACTTCTTACAAAACACACACACACACACACACACACACACACACACACACACACACACACACACACACACATATATATATATATATATATATATATATATATACGCAATAGTTCAGTTATTGTTTTCATCCTATAACCACACACAACATAAACTACTCTGCATCACAACATAACAACAATAAAAACATCATACACAACTAATTCTCTTAAATGCTAAATAGTTGTAAATTTAACACCCACAAGTTTTTCTGACTCAAAACACATAAAATAACACTTAAACTTAAAATATACAGCCCAAAGCGCACTACCCACAAATACAATTTACTAACATTAAATAAAAAATGTATAATACAAAAATAAGTAATAAACTCCTGACACGTAATTCACGTAATAGAATTACCAGTTTCAAAAAACTACAAATCAAGAAACAAATCTGCTCAACCTTATTTTGTAACATAGCTCAGATATATTAATTGCCTTATTTTTAACATATCACCATTTAAACTTTCTGCTTTACCATCTCCTTTTCCATTACAACTTTAATCTATACAATATTTATTTCACAAAAATACAGATATCATTTAATAATTACATTCAACATCTTACTTATATCAAAATCAATCTTTCTAAATTACATATATACACAGCTATGAAAACACAGTGCAAACAAAAGTCTACCACTGTAACACCTTTAAAACAAAATTTACCATATCATATATCCTACTTTCAATGATAACCTATAGCATCATAATATATTGCCTAGGTTCAATGGAATACACATATAAAAAAAAAAAAACAACATCAGCTCTTACCTCTGCGATCGCTGCAAGTAATAAGAATTTTCAAAGACTTTACTTTTAACATACAGTTGTTAATATTCTGACCAATACACTGTAGTTTCAGTAACCACACCTCCACTGCATTACCTCACTAAATACAATCATGCCCCAAACCCTGCCCATTGACTCTCACAGCAAATCAAATAAAGAAATTCTAAAAATATTTACATTGGGAAACACCCTTAATTATTTAGCATACACCCCCTCCAGAAACTACATTTCTCAAACCAAAAAAATATATATTACATAATAATGTAATATTCTATTAAAACATTACTTCACAAAAATAAAAAAAAAATACTGTAACTAATCTAAATAAGTACACGCATAAACACACATAAATTCAATTCAATTCAAAACCTATTCAATATTTCTTCCAACATAAAACTTCATTCACTGTTGAAACAACATTGAAACCTTCAATAAAAATCATTATAGAACACATCAACCTCTACTAATACCAGTAAAATTAAATGCAATGCAGCCATATCACCACCCTGATATTTTTTACACACACACACAAATAGATTATTACTTTAACCTTATTTAAAACACTGAACAATCCCCATCCCCAGTTACCCCCCCCCTCCCTCCCCCCCCACACACTCTTCCACAGATCACCTCTCCTTACAGAGACGGAATGTCTGCCAACCCAATCAACATTCTTTTGTTTACTTCTGTCTGTGTCAGACCAATGATTTCACACCATTCTTTAATATATCACTTTGTAATTTTCCTTTTATCTCCATTTTATAGAATTTTCTCAACAAAAATTATTTAAATAGTATATTTTAAAGCATGTATTTATTTAGATCTTACAATATATTAACATATACATATATTAAAATATTTGAGTTTACAGTATAAGTTGTCCTTATACACTAACTCTATATTATACTCCATTTATTTGTAAAAAAAATAAATAAAAATAACATTTAATCAGAATACATAACAAAACCACTACATACATAACCAACATCTTCATACACATCAACACAATACTTTAATTCTGAGAACAAGGTTAAACATAAATTGTATTCCTTATCCTTACACTTGTCTACAAAAACTTTATAAATAAACAGTTAATTTGCCATTTGGACATTGCTCTACTCAGGAATACATCTGAATGTGTGCTCTTCTTAAGTTTATTTATTGCATCTGCACTGCCACTTTAATTTTCCTCCATGTAGCTCTACGTCACTCTACAAAGACATTTTAGACACCGTTCTACCCCGGTAATCACAATATTACCTCAGGACTTCTTATGTACACCAGACACTAAACACTGATTACCTTTATTGTACCTGTTACTTCTACTTATTTGTATATATGCACTGCAACCATATCCCCCCACCCTATATTTTTTACACAAGAAAAATGTATTACTTTAACCCCCCGCCCGACACACACACACACACACAGATCACCTCTCCTCACTGGGACAGAATGTCTGCCAACCCAATCAACATTCTTTTGTTTACTTCTGTCTGTGTCAGACCAATTGTGTCACATGATTTCACACTATCACATAATTAAATTATATTGTTTATTATTACACTTCTTTATTCATTACATGTTGCCACAAAAAACATGAAAATTTAATTTAATTTATAGATACATTATATATAATAATAAATAACAATATGGCCATTTTTACAAATTTTGTCAAAGTAAAAATGGTACAACAAATAAATCTGTTTTAAAATAGTTGAGAATCATATTTATACAAAGCTTAGTAAAAACAAAATCCTGAAAAATCTTTTTTTTTTTAAATCCATTGTTTTTGCCTATGCATGTTCATCCATGTATTCCCATTTTCTTAAAGAAACTGAGTCCCCAACTGAGGACAAAGCATAACATATAAAAATTGTTTTACTTTTACTTTTTGTTTTTTTACATTATTTATGTTGCTCTTAACAATGTGAAAGACATGGAACAAAAAAACTTTTTTTTTTTCTAAAACTTTTTTTCTCAAACCTCAAACAGATTAAAAGCTACTCTTACCCTAACAATTCACACTTGCTATACCCCAACTCTCCAAGTCAAGATGTCTCTAGCCACCAATCAACAATCTATTGTTCAGCTAAATGTGTCAGACCTTAGATGAGTCATAAACCAACATCAAAGTTTCATGTATGTCATGCACATACCTTTTATCTAACTTTTCAGCCAACAGCATCATCTTGTACACTTAAGACTGCCTTCCCACTCTGCTAACTCCTCCCAAGCCTTTGACTGTAATGCTACCCTTTATAATCCCCACTATATCTATATGTAACATGCTACATTCCTCACCACTGAACTACTGGCTTAAACTTTCCTGCCCATACATCATTTCCAAACAAATTGCATCAATGGATCTACAAGGTAATACCACATATCAATTCCACATTTAATAACCTCTGTAACATTATATACAGTTTCCAAAAAAATTTACATTTTAGATTTGTCTCTACAGGATACACATCCAACACAAATCTCACAACCACTATCTCCAAAAGATCCTTTATCATACCCCAAGGTAAGTTACAAATACATGCTTTTAAGTTTAATAGCATGTCATGGAACCATACTTCCTATTTTGAATTCCTTCCTACCTTAATTTCACTCAAATCTATAATTCTACTTATTATCCTTT
This sequence comes from Carassius gibelio, assembly GCF_023724105.1. Taxonomy (NCBI): domain Eukaryota; kingdom Metazoa; phylum Chordata; class Actinopteri; order Cypriniformes; family Cyprinidae; genus Carassius; species Carassius gibelio. The sequence goes on along the minus strand of NC_068417.1, from coordinate 60,035 downwards.
TCTTTTACAGGATTGAATGTCTGCTTCCTCACAGACTCAATATGTCGAGATATTAAAGACTACATGCCAAAAGCACAATGCTGGGTACACCCAGGGACAACGCTTATAAGATCTGCTATGCAACACATCTACCACTTTAAGACAGTACACAGCAACAGCATTGTGATCCTTCACATCGGAACAAATGACATTGCAAGTGGAGCACCTGCATCAGTAGTCATCCAACGCATGAAAACTCTCATAACAAGAATCTCCCTCACTAATCCTCACATCCTTTACTATGGAATCAGTGCTATCTTACCACGTCCAACAGATAACTCTACAACTAAGAACACTGTAAAAGAATTCAACAGCTTGCTTCGCTACTGGACTGAACAAACAACAAACATAATTTTTCTGAACACAACAAAACCATTCCTAAAAAGTGGAAAAATAATCCATCACCTATACAAGCAAGATGGGCTACATCTCACTACACAAGGAAAACAAAGACTTTTTGCCTACTTCCAGCGTTTCCT
>NC_068417.1:31542-59017 GCF_023724105.1 Carassius gibelio | reverse complement strand
AAAGCGGTTCTCAGTCAGTGTAATAATTGGAAATAAAAAATACAATACTAATATTACAGACTTAAAATATAAACATAACTTTGCTATCAGGTCCTAAATAATACTAAAATAGCATATAAATAATAAAAATGTTGTGGAAAAACCTCTGGATCTGGTCTGACTGTGACTAATATTATTTTCCACGTCACCTCTCACCTTGAATGTGAATTTGGAAGAGCTCATCACCTCCACGATGTTAAACGCAGCCCAACTGACATCATAGCCAAGCATCTGCAACTGTTAGGAGGAGAACACAAAAGAATCAGTGACGGCTTGAGCTCAAAGCATTATGAAGCAGATCAGAAAGGACACAAGCAACAGACGCTCTTACATAGGTGAGCTTGCAGACTGCATTGGCTTTAACAGCGATGTTGTCCTGTTTGAGTTCTTGTTTGATCTCATCGATGCACGTGGAGATGTACTTGGCCTGTAGAACGAACAAGAAGTATTGTTAGAAAGAGTGAGACAAAAATACAAAAAGATGGTTTAGCTTCCTGTTGCCAGCAGCATCTACCTGAACTTAACTGAACTTTAACAGAGTGTGCTTTACCATATTTCTAACAGAAAGTATATCTACTTCATCGGAATAATGATAGTTCACCGAAATGACATCATCCTTGCAGTTACAAACCCGTTTTTTTTTTTTACTCGCAAAAAAAAAGAAAAGAAGATATTTAGCACAATTGTTCAAGCTGCTCTTTTCCATATAACTAAAGTGAATGGAGGCCAGCAGCACAAAGGACTGAAATCACAGTAAAATAAAATAAAACAAAATTATTTTATATAATATTCTAAAACTCATTTTTAGTTGATAATGTTCATTTAGTGTAACTATGTACTAAAATAACAAACTATAGACATATTTATAAAAATGTAAAAAAAAAATACCCATAAGAAAATCACTAAAACTTTTAATAAAATGAAACGAAAATAGAAAAAAATATTCAAAATAGTACTTAAACCACAATAGTACCAAATTATTATGGCGTGTTTTGCAGTGAGAAAAAAAGAAAAGGGTTTTTAAGCAACATAAGGGCTGATAAACGACAATTTTATAATTCTTGCATTTTTTTAATTACACAGTATTTTTGTCAAAATATTATTACAGAAATCTGAGGGGGCACTTTGAACAGGCATGACGCGTCTCTGACTAAAAGTGCTGATAAACCACAATCGCTCAAGGCCAGAGTCATCATTACATTGTGATTTAAAAATAAATTCATTAAAAACACCCAGCGTACACACACACACACTCTTTCTGCATCTCAGAGACACACAGAGTGCTGTTGTACGGGCGAGTGTGCTGGTCATGTGTCTTTAGTCATGAGACAACCAGAGCAATGCCACAACATGTGAAGGGGTTAGAGAAGCGTTCCATGGGCACAGAGACGCAGAGCAAGACGTCTTTACTGGGGTAAAAAGTGTAAATATGTGGTTAACTATTGTTCTAAAAAGATTTTTCAGGAACATCTTTACAAACTCCTTGTGACCCATTATAGGTAATTTAAGCCCAGAGAGATGAGAACACAAGCTGAACAAAAGTTCTTCAGAAGGTTTTTGATGTATTGTGGGTCATTTTCACCCAGTGAGATTGAGCATTATGGGTGATTTCAACCTAGTAGATACAAAAATATAGGTTCTCCAGAAGATTTTTCAGCCCACATCCCTGGAAAAACCCTTGTGAATGAAGCATTATGGGAGAGTTTAACCCCATTTTTCTATAGGGTTTCTATAAGGTTCTTTTCCCAGCTTTACAAAATTATCTTAAATGGTGTATTAGGCCTAGAACTTCTACCCAGTGAGATTGAAAACATGGGATAAACAAAGATTCTCCAGAAGGTTTTCTTCATGTAGTTCTTACGATTGATGCATTATGGGTAACTCCCACCCAAAGAGACCGAATCAAAAAATGGGTCTTCAGGTTTGATGCATTAATGTTAAAAATGAAACTCCAGAGGTAAACCAGTCGTCAAATCGTCACGAATGATGCATTGTGGGTAATTTCATCCCTGTAAGAATGGAACATGTGGGAATAGATTGTTCTCCAAAAGATGTTCTTGTCCAGTCCTCATTCAGCTCCAATGAATGGTGCATTATGGGTCATTTCAGCCCATTGCTGCGACTGAAATATTTGTCAGTTAGCCAAGAGTTGGATTTGACGAGCTCAGCAAACCGTCACTGAAGTATGAAGATGAACTCAATGTCCTTCCCAAGCAAACAAGAGAGCACAGTCTGGAGAACAACCTTCATTCCCTCCTTTACAAAAACTAACCAGAAAACAATTGACAACTGAAAAATTAAGCATCTACAATGCACCAAAATGCTTCAACTCCAAAATTGTAGGTTTTAAATTCAACTACGATGTCCAGAAATAGCGTTTAGGTAGGAAGCTCACTAGTTTTGAGCCCTAGCCAGTGCTTTGGAGAAGTACACCCACCTCTTGTGGAAACAAATATAGAGGTCTAACACGAAACCACTGGCAGAGAGCGAACAGAGCACGGTCCGACGGTTCATTCAGGAGCCCATGAATATTTCACAGCACTGTGCGCTGTTGGCCAGGTGACAGACACCATATCTAGGTCCACCGGCACAGGTTACATTGACCAAGCCTGGCTGATACCTGACTCCAGATGTTTGCAGATTAAACCGGCCAGGAGACCAGAACCACGGGAACGTTAAAGCAGAGAATAAAGGAAGTATGAGTTTGTGCGACTTAAACTCAGTTTGATTTTTAACTATAAAGAAAGACGGCGACCAAGCAGAGCAAAACCAGACAAGATCTGAATCAAGATTGTAGTGTGAAGTCACTGTAATGAGAAGCCAAGTACTTCTGCAAAACCAAACACCTGGATTCAACTTTGCGTTTACAAAGTAGAGCTGCCAACTAGTACTCGATTATAAAAGTAGTGCAGAAAATGTCGTTATTGATATGTAGATTTTAGTAATATTTAAATACTATTTAAGTTTTTTTAGATATACTTTCAGATTTTTTGTAATTGTTTGCTTTTCAAAAATAAAACAATTTCTTTTTCTTTATCAGTTCTAGTGTTCTGTTACACTAGTTCCAAAGCCAACATTTCTATATCTTTTGCAACTAATACTTACATTTCAGGTTTATTGGAATTAACACTGTTTTAATAATTCATATTTTAGTTAATAATGTCCAAACCGGCACAGTTATTTACATTGTCCAACACCGATAAACCGATAATGCTTTTCATATTATCTCTGATGTATAAATGGCAAATAGAAAAATTCTATACCAATTCAAAAATAAATAAAGATAAATACATTAATCCTTTTAAATGTTCTAAGTGAATTTGGCCACCAAAACTTTTTAAAATGATTCATTTTAGGATTTGTTAATAAATTATTAGTATTTTTAAAGATGAACTTAAAGTAAGCTAAATGTAAAAATAGTGGAAATGAGCATGAATAGTTCAACAGCCAATATAAAGAGAGATTTTTTTGTAGATGGGATCATGGTGCTGGTTTTTTTTGCCACAGACTCAAGGCCACATCGGACAAAGCGGGTCATCCAGGAAGGTCCACCCTGCGTCAAACTGACACGTTCACTGGCTATGGCACATCACAAACACCTGACATCAGTGTTCGGAAGGTTTATTGCATTAAATAACATGTAAATTACTGACCTGCTGTCTGCTAGAAAGGCAAACCGGTGACGAAAACCAATATGAATCTCCTAAAAAGGGAACAGTATTGTGATGCCATAAAAGTGGGGAAACCCTATTTGTGATTATAAATGCTAATCTTGTATGCTTTTTCAAAGGGAGGGGCGAGGACGGGGCACATTGGAGCAGAAAATTCAGCTTTGTCATTATAGGTAACCAGGCAGCCTGAGGCCTACAATTGATTCCACATTTCATTCATCAAAACGTACATCACAAGAAACCAGCGATTCTCATCCCTGATGCGGTGTTCGAGCTGACAGTTGTGATTTTACTGTGTCCGTAACTTCTTAGCTTTCTACCTAGGCAACATTTCTGTCCATCACAAAAATGTCTAGTAATAGTAGTATATTTATTTAATGCCGTATCAGCATCCAAGGCTATTTTTTAACGGCCAAATGCAAGTGTATAAAATACAATGAAAACTAGCAAACAAACAAACGCAAGCTATATTACACAAGATTTTTAACATTAACATCTGATAAAAAACAATTCTACAACTTTTTCTGCCAAAATTTTACTAAATAACTCTTTAAGGGAGTCTCACAGAGATGTCTAAATTCAGCGTTATAAACCAGTTCGAACATCTGAATCAAACATTTTTGGGCATCATAAGTACACCACAACATCAAATGTTTAGAATTGAACATTTATTGGCATCACAGATGCATTCGAACACTCAAATCTGTCGGCATCATGACTGCATTCAAGCATTCGAATTAAACATTTCTGAAAAATTTTAATGCCTCTTCATAAATTTTAAATAACGTTTTTGGGATTTATATGAATGTTCGAACCTTTTAGACATCACTGATTCATTTAAACATATTTGAATACCCGAACTGAGCATCATAAGCACATCAGAATGTTTCAAACTAATGCAAGTTAAATGTTCGCTTGAGTATTTTGTGTTTTATATAAATAATCGGTTATTTTACCATTGCAGGAGCACTGGAACGTTTGAAATACATATTTATTGGTGTTACCGGTGCGGTCGAACAGTCGAATCGAACATCTGTCAACATCGCAGTATTCGAACATTCGAAAAAAACATTTCCGAGCGTCGCTTGCGTCATCATGCGCGTTCGAATCTTCGAATCGAACATCACACGAGCGTTCGGACATGCCCAGAAAATGCTGTCTAGACAGGCAGCTCACTAGTTGTTAAGACACGGCCAAATCTCATGACACACATAAGTGAGCCCAGCAATTATGAATTGACATCTGTTCTTTAGCACACCCAGTCTGTTTATAACATTTATAATTACACGGTTGATTTGTATCAAAAACAGGACGGGATCAAATCTTTGCAGAGAGCATTTATATAACGTTAAGTGTCTTAACCGTTAGCGATGCTAACTGTCCTCATGATAAACAAAACGATGACCGACTGTTCTTACAACACAAACAGCTGTCACCTGCCACACAAACACTTAAAAACACTGAAATTATATGTTATTGTGTAAAAAACAATTGGTTGTTATCTAGGCAGGTTATATCGGGTTAGCTCACCTGAAATCAGGTGATTTGAGACCACTGACACGAGATCAGCTTAATTCATTTATACCAGCTGCGTTTAATGTACAAAAACATCCGACTCTGAGGCAGAGTCGAGTAACGTTAAATGGAAATAAAGGGATAGAGTGCCTCACCTCATCTTCCTTATGGTTCCTGATGCCACGTACTAAATCCTGCAGGTTTTTATCGAACATCCGATCGATGCTTCCCTTCACGATCTTCAGAGCCATGATGATCTCCCTCCTGTCCTACCGGACCGAACCGAAACACGGGCTTTCTGTGAGTACTGGCCGGCCCGCTGGAGCGCTAGTCTCTCATTCAGTCCCGAACAGCGGCCTGCACAGGACGGCTCTCGCTCCTTCAGTAAGCGCTGATCTGCAGCGGACCAGTGCAGGAAATGGCTGACAAAAATGGCGAACCGATCACCTGACTGACAAACCCAGCCACACTGCGACGCGACGCACGCGACGCATCCCTGCGTGACGCTTCACAGATTCGTTTCACATTGCATAAATAAAAACTTCTAATGAACTAAACCTTACTTTCTTTAGATATTATGTTGAATCATGGAGTGTTTTCTAACTAAATATTTTCTGAATAAAAAAATAAAAACTTCGTATTTGCTCATTTAATGTACTTATGGATGCATTTGTCACGGAGATTCCCTCTTACTGTCTTTTATTATAATTTATTCTTTTAATAAAATGCATTGGTTAATAAAGCGGTCTACATCGCAACACCAGATGATTGTTTACGCGTCGCTAATCTATGCGTTTATCGTATAATATCAGTATTTTATATATAAGAATAACTAGAAAAGCCAATAATCCTGATCTGATAATTTGCTTAACTCACGTTATTGAAATGACAATTATTCCTATATACATACATTATATATATATATATATATATATATATATATATATATATATGTGTGTGTGTGTGTGTGTGTGTGTGTGTGTACCGTAAAAAGCAGTCTATACTATGAAATATGTACTAGGCAGTACGTTATTATCATATTCTGAACAATATAAAACACGGTCCTTCTATGAAAACATTCAAAGTTGTGGCCATCATGCGGAATTTTTTATTTATTCCTTCACGGATACTAAAAAAAAAAAAAAAATCTCAGACCAAGTTACACAGCACTAGAAACAGGTTTATAATAAGAAAGAGAAGCGTGTTTTATGACATACAAATAAAGAATAGCATTATTATGGGTCAACCTATGCAGATGTAAGCGGTTATAATCAGAATACCAAAACAACGGACAACAAACGGTCTACGGTTTGTTAGTTTAGTGAAAGTCCAAAGACACTGAAGGTTATGAAATCCATACCAGACAGATCAGATGTAGATTGTAGATGTAGTAATAATAATAATGATGATGTTGAAGCCTCATGATCTCTTGCTGTATGGCGTAGTGGGTCAAAGAACACAAAACCAGACTGCTCTGCTTTTTTTTTTTTTTTTTAAAGCATTTTCCTTAATTTTTCATTAAAAAGACCCCGACCCCCCCCCCCCCCCCCCCAAAAAAAAAGGTTTTACTCATAAAAAGCAGCTACATAGTACAAGCAAAGTCTTCAAATACAATAGGGCTTGGGTGTTCTTCCTCCAAGACGTCAGCGTGGTTCTGAAATAAAACGCTCGCCCTCGATGGACCAAACGTGGGGAGTGCAGAATCATCCACATCCAACATTTAGATGAAGGCGCTTGTTTCGCCTCATGACGTCCCGGTTCAAAAGTGCTAACGATGTTCATATCACGTTTTATGTACAACACGAAAAACTCATGTAAGTCACAAAGGTGGGCAGACACAAGTAACACGAATGAACGGAGGAAGTTAAAGTGTGTCTGTGAAGCGTTCAGCTCTCAGAAGACATCTGCTCGTCCTGCGCTCTGCTGTCCTCTTTTACGTCTGTGTCTTCTGCCGGATCGGCCGCTGGGGAGTCAGCTGGGAGCGTCTGCTGATCTGCTGGCTCATCTGGATTGGGCCTGGAAGACGAATACTAAATTAATTGGCAAGTGGTGTGATTATTTTGCTTAAGGACCAAGAAGGCGAAAGGTGGCCGCTCTTCACCTGATGCCGTTCGGGGATTGGTGCTCATCGCGTTTCTCTTGGTCTGTGGGTTGGGGGTTGTTTTCCGATTCAGAAACGTCTTTTTTCTCATTTTCTGATTCACCGTTCACTGGTTTGGAGTCGTCTGGAAGGAACAAGCATGGTTTAAAACAAAATTTGAATACTGCATGTGAAAACGTATTTTTAAAAAAATGACCCGTTTACCTGTGTTTTGCGCGTCTTGTTCGTTGGCTTCTTGGTTCTTTTCATCTGGTTTTGGTTTAGTGGTCTCAATCTTGCCAATGAACTGGAGCTTTAGTTTATTGTAGACCGCAGTGGCCTTCTCCATAACAGCACTGCTAGCTTTGTATCGCCGAATCTAAAAGACAGAAGACAGTCAGAAGCATCGAGGAACGATGGCTTCGTCTATCGGCCCAACCCTAGTTCAGATCCAAGCGTAAACGACGCATCTGCGTACATAACGTTACGTTGTATACATGCGCTATAGGGTGACTCACAGAAAACATAACTGTTGAATAAAGTCGTTGTTTTTGTTTTCTTTGAGCAACCCATCCGAAATGCACACACACAGAGCAGTGAACACACACACACACTGTGAGCACACACCCGGAGCAGTGGGCAGCCATTTATGCTGTGGCGCCCGGGGAGCAGTTGGGGGTTCGATGCCTTGCTCAAGGGCACCTAAGTCGTGGTATTGAAGGTGGAGAGAGCACTGTACATGTACTCCCCCCACCCACAATTCCGTCCGGCCCGAGACTAGAACTCAGAACCTTTCGATTGGGAGTCCAACCCTCTAACCATTAGGCCACGACTTCCCCTAACAATGTCCTTGCTATGTTTCTGCTCTTGTAACTCATTAGAAATATCTAAATTTGTGTTCTGAAGACGAACAAAGGACTTACGGGTTTGGAACGACATGCGGGTGAGTTATTAAATGACAGAATTTTCATTTTTGGGTGAACTATCCCTTTAAACGGATTCTAAATGGCAAATGTTTGTACCTTTTTGAGTGTAGCTATAACATCTGCATTCTTCTGCAAGATTTGAGTGGTTACTTGTACTGAGCTGATGTCGTCCAGGGCCTGCAGACACTTCTCAATGTCCTACAGATCGAAAGGAAACAGACGACAAGATGCAGAATGATACCAGGGAATTCACACATCATCTCATTTTCACACGTACAGCCTCTGATATATATATATATATGACTAAATTCAACAGCATTTTGAAAGTTTAGAGGGTCATGTGTGGTTCATTAAATACCACTGAACCATATGAACAGGTTTGAATCAACTGATTCAATGAATCAACATCCTAGGAGAGTATGACCAAACTCGTTGCTTGTTTGTACACTAGACTTTGCAGTAAAATTGGTAGAATAATGTTTCCAGTCATTTTAATTTTGTGTTTTAAGTGACATGGGTAGGCTGATGATGTCAGTACTTACTGGGTTGTCAACTTTCAGGGCAAACTTGATTTCTGTGTGGAGCTTCTGGAGTTTCTCTTCTGGAGAGGGTTCTGGATTTATACACGGGGCGACAGAGACAAGAGTTAAAGTCTGACGGCCCGTGAAATGACTCGAAAGGACTGAACAGCCATGAGAACATGTTTCAATTGACCTTTTTTCTTCTCGACTTTCTTCTCGGATAGACGCGTCGGCTTCCGTTTCGGCTTCTCGGCCTTAAGCCTTGAGGGAAACAGTGGTGTTATTTTCAGTGTTATTATAGTTAACTAAAAGAAAATTATTATAAAAAAAAACAACAACACATTTTTGTTACTTGAAAAAAATACACATGAAAAAAAAAAAAAATATAATATTTTTTTCTTCTGCTTATCTAGAAGCCTATGCAACATTTCTTATTTTAATTTAGTAAACTAATAATAAACTAAAACTGAAAATAACATCATAAAAATGAAACTTATTTTAAAAAGGGAAAAAAAACACACACAACTAAAACATTAACTAACATTAAAGGGGGGGTGAAATGCTATTTCATGCATAGTTTTTTACACTGTTAAAGAGTTGGATTCCCATGCTAAACATGGACAAAGTTTCAAAAATTAAGTTGTACGTTTGAAGGAGTATTTTTGTTCCAAAAAAATTTTGTTTGTTGTTTTTTTCGAGTATGGCTCTGTGTGACGTTAGATGGAGCGGAATTTCCTTATATGGGTCCTAAGTGCGCGCTCTTCTGCCGGAAGAGCGCGCGCTCCTGTATAGCAGAGCACTGAGAGGCTGAGCACAGCCTGATCAGAGCGAGAGCATCGCGAAAAGTCACAAAAGAAGTGTGTTTTTGATTGCCAGGGCAAGACAACCCTGCACAGATTACCAAAAGAGAAACAGCATTAAGGGACCAGTGGATGGAGTTTATTTTTACAGAGCATCAACGGAGTTGTGCAAGTGTTTTTGTTTGTTCCCTGCATTTCGGATTGCACGTCGTTTATTTCTTAAGGATAATGCAGTCCCAACGGAAAAGGGTCACGATCGTGTGTTGGAACCGCATGCGGTGAGTAAAACTGCTTCAAATATCTCTGTGTTGTTAACTTAGCTATCAGCGCGTAAGCACATCAAGTAAAAAACATGCGATGTTGTCATCAAACTGCACTTTCCACATGTACAGCTTAAAAAAAAAAAGACGACATAAAGTGGAACTTAGTCATTTTCCAAAACCGCTAAGCAAATATATACAGTTTCAGTACATACCACATAGCATAGCGCCTTTGCTGATGCTGCTCTTGTTAAATTTCAGCCTCTGGATCTGTGTCACAGCTTCCACATGCTCTCAACTCAAAAGTCTACTGGCGCTCGTGATTCTTTAGCTCCGCCCACACGTCACGCCATTAGGCGCTCGTGTTTTTCCGGGAAAAATCGGTACAGACTATCTTTCTCTTATAAATATAATAAAAATAAAGACTTTTTGGAGTTATGAAGGATGCAGTACTACTCTATAGGTACTCAAGATTAACAGGATATTGAGTGAAAACGAGCATTTCACCCCCCCTTTAAACTATTATAGTATCTCAATTATACTGTTTTTTCTTAATTTAAACTACTAAACTAAATTCTTTAAAATAAATGAAAATCTTTTTTTTATGAATTGAAATACAAATAAAACCGTAATAATAAAAATAATATAAAAATATAAGATGTAACACTTTACAAAGAAAAAACTTAAAATAAAAAAATGTTATACATACAAAAATAAGTTGCATTGGCAACTTATTGAAATAAAAGTAAATTAAAAGGTAAAACAAAATACAACAAATTATAAGTGACAAAAACACACAATCAAATTACCAATGTAAAACTAAAGGCTAATTCAGAACACTAATAAATATTCCCAAATACATGCCTGGTTTTGTCTTTCTCCTCTGATCTCTGATGCTTCTTTTCTTTGATCTTCCTCTCTTTTTTCTCTTTCACCTCCTTCTCCTTCTTCTGCCGCCCTTTCTGGCTGTCTCGACGTTTGGTGGATTTCTTCCCCTGAAGAGGAAACACAACAACCCACAGTGTCAACATTTTGAGCGGCGACACTAGTAGAAAGAGTCTGGGTGAAGTTCTGCTGACTGGCCTCTGCAGGTGCTGGCGAGTCGGAGTCTGAAGGTGCGGGGATGGGGGGAGGCGGAGGCTTCTTGGATTTTTTGAGAGGGTGATCATCCACTTCATCGTCCGAGCTGCTGCTGCTTCCTTTCTTGGCCTTGTTCTCCTTCTCCTTTTTTCTTTGCTCTTCCTCCTCTTTCTCTCGCTCCCGGAGCCGACGGAGCTCTTCAGCCTCCTCTTTCTTCCTTCGCTCCTCCAGTTCCTTCCGCCGTTCCTCGTCTCTCTTCTTCCACTCGCTGACACGGTCTGTCTCGCTGTCACTTTGAATAAAAAAATGTAAACTCAATCATCCATGTGTTCCTCAGAAATTCACAGAATACTTGTTATAACTATGTTCTTTCAAGTCATAATCATGTGAATTGTATTTTTGACTTCAAATTAAAGGCATAGTTCCCGGACGAGCCCCCAATTTCAATGTTACGCCCCGTCTAGGGGTAGAGCGTAACATGGGAAAAAACAAGCGAGTACCATCAACTTCTTTTGAATTTTATTTGGTAATCCACTTTCAGGAGCTGACAGTGCCAAAATAATAAACAAATTGTGCTAAATATTAAACCCTGTAAATTACCTATCCAAAATAAAGAAGCAAAAAAAAAAAAAAAAAAAAAAATTACAATTCTCTTAACCTAACTACCTAATCCAAAAACAGAGATCCAAACATTACAAAAACAAAAGGTGGCGTCTAGCTCCCTACTTTCCCAAAACTATTTACAATATTCACAATAAAGATTTACAAATAAGTCGTTCCAAACCTGTAATGGTGCGTTCACACCAGACGCGAATTAAGCGTTAAGCGCAATTTACATCTTGCTTGGAAGAAATAGATTAATTGAATAAAGACCAAAAGACCAAATATTACCTGTTAGATTTACCCAAAACAAATTATATTTAATGTTGAACTACTAAAGAGACATCAGTGTCAGCGGCAAATGTCAGAAGGACTAGCCGAGTCGAGGCTGCTCTTGGCGTATACATGAGCACTGAGCTCCCGTCTTCATAAATAAACAGCAGATTTGACACCATAACAATAATATTTTGAAAATAATCAGAATAAATGGTGGTTGAAATCACATTGTTGCGTGAACTCAACTGGCAGAAGCCCCTCCCATAATGCGAATTCACGTTGTTAAGTGAAGTTGCAAAGTTAATTTCATGCACGAATTAAGCGAATAAACTCAAAACGTTCAAACGTCCAACTACACGCAAATAACGCAATCTATTCACGCAATTCGCGTCTTGTGTGAACGCACAGTTAGACACCAAATTAAGATATTTTTGATGAGTTACAAGAGCTCTCTGACCCTGCATTGACAGCAAGGATCCTTACAAGATCAAGGCTCAGAAACATAGCAAGGACATCGTTAAAATAGTGCTTGAGATACAGTTTAGAAGATTTTCTTACACAACCATCAATTCACTTTAGAAGGCCCTTGTTAACCCACTGGAGCTAAGTAGAGCACTTTTTATGATGGATGCATGCACTTTTTTTGGGCTTCAAAATCTCGGCCCCCATTATAAAGTATTATAGAGCCAGGACATTTTAAATATAACTGATTGTATTCCTCTGAAAGAAGAAAGTCATATAGAGCTAGGATGGCTTGAGGGTGAGTAAATCATGAGGTAATTTTCATTTTTGGGTGAACTATCCCTTTAACTGATTTATGAAGGAAAGTAAATACTAGGGCTGCACGATATTGGGAAAAAATAACATTGCGATATTTTATTTTTCTGCGATATATATTGCGATATGAAATCTAATCAAATTGTTTTCTTACAAACAAAAATGGGGTGAGCACACTTACATTCTCATTTTAAATGATTTAAACATCAACACCATTGTGTCAATTGAACAATAAGCGCGAGGGAGAGAGCAAGACTGTGAGCGTGTGGCCGCGGCTGGCTGGCTCTCTCTCTCTCTCTCTCTCTCCCTCTATCTCTCTCATGCGCGCGCTCTCGCGCTCTCTCTCTCTCACTCTCTTGTGCGTACTTTCTCTCTCTTTTTTTCTCTCTCTTTTCTCTCTGTTTCTCTCGCTCTCTCTCTCTCTGCCCTGTTAAACTGACAGGACTTAAAAACACGTGCATAATGTGTTGGATAAACATGATAAAGTTTCACTCTACGATGGTTAAGCTGTGCAATTAATCCGCGAATCACATTCGTCAAGGGCCGGGGAGCTGCTGGCCAGTACAGTTAATGAATAATGGATCAACTACGACAGCCTACATCGCACATCCTGCAATGTGACTATCGTGGATTCGTACATCGCGATATCGATGCTAAAAGGACACATCGTGCAGCCCTAGTGAATACTATATTCATCATATTCAAACTCACCTGTCGCTGTCTGATGAAGAAGAAGGAGCCCTCTCTGGAGCTGGTTTGGATTTCCTTCCTCGTGGCTTTGGTGGAGGTTTCTCCGCTTGGAGAATGAAAAAAAAAGTGTCCTTTAGTATTCTGATGTACTTGTCTAGGATTCCTGATATCCGAGGACAACGGTCTCAGGTAATGTTTCCATCCACTGTGCTGCCATTAAACGCAACTACTCAACCGTTGAAACTAATTATAAATATAATATGTGCTGGATTCACCTTGCAAAGCGCATGTTCTCACCTTTCTTACGCCCTTGTGGGCCTTTCCTTGCAGGAGGAGGAGGTGGCTCTGAATCGGAGTCGGATTTGGATCCAGACTGCGATTCGGATCCAGAGACGGCCGGGCGGGGCTTCTCGTCTTCTGAATCGCTCCTGACTGCCCTCTGATCTGACTGGGAGCCCGATTCTGAATCCGAGCCAGATGATGCCTTCTACAATATTACAAAAAAAAATAAAAAATAAAACAGTGTAAGATCAAGCAAGTATGTAATTATAGATGGCCACATGACATCAATGAGGTGGTCTCACCTTCTTCCTGCCTCTGCTTGCTGGCTTTTTGCCACCTCGACCGCCCGACTCCTGAGGTGTGAAGTCCTGGAGAACACATAAGTAACTCGTTTACATGATTTCAATGGGCATTTTATTAACTACACATCATTTTTTGGTAGTAATGAAGCTATGAGATGTTTGAGGCGGGAATACCTGATCGCTGTTTTTGCCGGAGTCAGAGTCCGAGCTGGGTGATGGTTCAGGTTCTGAGGGAGATCCACTCTCCTCTCCATCTCGATCACTAGATGATGCCCGTGTTCTCTTCACTGGCGGCCGCTGCAAAGTTTTAGATAAAACATGTTTTTTAGGCTAGATAAGACCCTTATTCCTTGGCTGGGATCGTGTAGTGCTCTTTGAAGCTGCGATAAAACTGCAATTTGGACCTTCAACCCACTGATTCCACTAGATGGAGAAAAATCCAGGAATGTTTTCCTCAAAAACCTTAATTTCTTGTCGACTGAAGAAAGACAGACATGAACATCTTTGATGACATGGGTGAAAATTGATGAAATTTTTATTCTGGAGTGAACTAATCCCGTAAGGCCTGTTCACACCTACAACGAAATCTATATTAGCATCCACACCAATGGACAATATGTTTTTTTTAATTATTATTATAAGCACACTGCAGTTTAGTTCTCAGCCACTTTAAATTCTCAAGTTCTTTAAAGAGGATGTGTACAACAGAATGTAAACATTAAAAAAACCCATATACTTTAGGCATAGCTATGAATACATTCATAACACAGAATGACTCCACTGCTTAAATAAATACTACTTCATTTTAACACTAGTGAATGTGTAACTAACTAAAGCCGACATTAAAAGCTTTGAAAAGAGAAATTCAGAGCACCTGAAAGTATAACGCATAAAACTGCAAGAGAAGAGAGAAACAATGACAGATGAGCTGTGGATATACAATCAGTCACGTTGGCTTGTTTCGAGTCTGGATACCTTTGCAGCGGGAGCTTTCCGCTTCACTGCCGTCTTCCTTTGATCCTCACTTCCAGAGTCAGAATCATCACTTCCTGTTTCAGCTTTCCTCGGCACCACAGCTTCCTCGTCATCTTCCGCATCACTTCCCGGCGCAGGCGGGTCGTCCTCGCTCTCCGATGACGACGCAGGCTAAACAAATACAAGGAAGATGTAACAAATCAGCATGTGCGGTCATGAAACAACAGACGATTACAGCCAGAGAAATGAAGTCTCACTGCAGGTGTGCTATAGGAGGCGTGAGGGTTGTTCTGGATTTCCCACAAGCCTTCATTGAACCCTTTCCTCTTGTTGGGCTTCCCATACTGGTCTTGGTACTTTTCATACGCAAAAAGGTCCTTGGGTGCAAGGAAGGCTCTGAAAGGAGAGTTAAAATCAGGACTATAAAAGTTGAGATGAAACAGAAGTGGCAACAGATAAACAAAAAATGTAGGGTGTAAATTTGGTTCTATGCATTTTTGTAAAATTGTCAACATCACGCTCATTTTTATGTCATTTTAATTAAACATCATGAATTTAAAACTCTCTTTTACCAAATGAAACTGTACAGATGAAGTGTTTATGATCAGATCTGCAACATGCATTTACATTTAATCATTTAGCAGACGCTTTTATCCAAACGGAAAATTACAAGTGAGAACAATACATTGGGTGGTTTTTCATTTCATGCCGACTTTAATATACGAAGGTGTCTACAAAGCTCTCCGATTGAAAAAAGAGAAAACAAATCTGGTCTTAAAAGGTTCTTCATACTTTTAAAAACACTGAGAAGACATTAAGGCAATGCACACAGCTCATAACAAATAATATGCATCCATTTATCAACATTAATAACCTGTTGCTCATTCAAATCCAGGAAATATACGTACGTTTCATGAGTCCCAAAGAAAAAAATGGGGACTTTATTAGGAGGAGGTTTGACAGCCCCTTCTGCAACATCTTCAATCTGGAGGAGAAATATTAAAAGGAGATGATCAGATGTTCTTCAGACCTTCAGTAGTGGAAGTTTATAGAATTAAGTACACATTACTGAACGAGTTTTCTCCTTTGCACCGATTAAGTCACGTGCAAGAAAGTCTTTTCATGTGTAAACATAACAACTCAACCCCCTCACTGCATTTTACATGTTTTTAAACCAAAGGAATATAAAAGCCCCAAGTCTAAATTTAGTAGTTATTCAGATTTTACCTCATCAGGCATCTAAAGATGGTTCCTAATATATAAAACACACAAATAAACAGCACTTTGAGGACACGCGACCTTTGCTGCTGCTCCTGTGAGCCTCATACATTCATAACTAGAGGTAATAATATGAAATAAACACATGATTCAGATGTTTAGACTCTTAATTAATATATAATTGGAGTTGGTTTGCAGAAGCTGTACATGTATACATATGCTGCGTGAATGGCTGGGCGCTGAGGTGAGGCTGGTGGGGGTGTGTGATCTCTCACCCGGGCCGGCCAGTGGGGGTAGCCCTTCATTTTAGCAAAGACAAGATCCCCGGGCCGGAAGTTGTGAGGCATCTTGTCGTCCCTCTGTGCACCTGCTCCTCGTCCTGCTCGTTTGTGTTCGTCCGCGGTCCGTTTCTCAGGCCGACAGACACTGAAACCTGCTCCAGATACAGCACGCGAGGAAAGGCGGTTGGTTTTCTGCAGCGATTTCCGCTCATTCCATGTTTTGTCAACGGAAGTCCCGCCTCTCTTTAGATCGATGATTGGAGGAACGGACTGTCACTCTAAGCGTCCACCAATAGGAATGTACAATGTGTACTCCGATAAAGACTTCAATTTATTATTATATTTACATTCGCTCCGACTTCATTATGAAACGACGGGGGTGAAAATGAAACGGAGAACATAAAAATAAATTCATAAGTGTGTATTAAAATATCTACTCAAAATGCATTCACTGGAATGTAAATGCACTTTTATGAATGTATTTTTCATCTAAAAAATAATATCTACATTAATTCCCGAACGATTATTTTAGTAGTTTTGAGGAATAAATATTTGGCATATACTCAGTCTTAAGATTTTGAAATGAAACAGTAAATATTAAACATATGTATTTATTTCTTAAAAAGCGTTTGTGTCACAGACTGTATATATATATATATATATATATATATATATATATATATATATATATATATATATATATATATATATATACACACACAGGTGTTGGTCATATAATTAGAATATCATCAAAAAGTTGATTTATTTCACTAATTCCATTCAAAAAGTGAAACTTGTATATTATATTCATTCTTTATACACAGACCGATATATTTCAAATGTTTATTTCTTTTAATTTTGATGATTATAACTGACAACTAAGGAAAATCCAAAATTCAGTATCTCAGGAAATTAGAATAGAATATTGGAATGATGATATTCTAATTATATGACCAGCACACACACACACAAACACAAACACACACATATGTATATATATATATATATATATATATATATATATATATATATATATATATATATATATATATATAAATATAATAGGGAATGGAGCGAAATATTGTATGATTTATTTAATTTTTTTTTATTTTTACCACTTCCCCACTTGTATCATCTGTAGAATTAAGATGTCATTTTTTTTAAAGATAATTTTTCTATAAAAAGTATAGTAAACAAATAAAGTGAATGAACTGGAGAGTATATTCTTAACTATTTAGGAAATATGAGGAATTATTTTTATTTGTTATATATATTATTTTATTTTTTTTACAATTTGACAGCATAAGAACCTTCTCGAACCTTCCACTACATACTTCAAAATGTATATAAAAAAAATGGAGAGCAGAACATTATTTTATTTAATTTTTTTATTAATGAAACAGAAATAACACTACATTCAGAAGATCAGAAAGCCAAAAAGATTCCGATGTAACAAAGAAGAAAAACATGCATACAAAAAAAGGTAACCAGAAGCAAAGTAAACAAATGAATGAATAAAATAAACGAAAATAAAATAAATACGTTAAATATGATTTTACATAAAATTAGAGAGACAGACATACAATGAGAGAAAAGAACCTTATAATAATAATATTAATAATCATCACTAAATTCTCGTAATAATTGTTTTTAGTATCTGTCACTCCCCTCCGCTTGACGTCGCTAAAACCCAAGATCTGCGTCACGATCGATGTGCGTGCTTCCGGTGGAGAATCTCTGTCCTCTTCCAGTTGTAAACAAATCGTTTGAGTGGTGGCGTCTCTGACAGTCACAACAAATTCAAAACAACTCCTCTTTCTTTTTTGAAAAAACTTTTTTTCCCCCGCGCACAGCGTATCGATAAGAATGAAGAAGTTTTTCGACGACATTAAGAAGGATATAAAATTCAAGTCCGCAGGGCCAGGAAATAAACTGACAGAAGACAGCAGGTAACCGTTAAAAACCGTAGATCAGATGTTCTCGAGACATCAACCTCAACTAAAAACATTTTTTATCATCAGATCACGAGGTTTTCTTATTATATATGGCTGCGCATTTGAAACTGTTAAAAGTGAAAGTTATTATATTTCACATGAAATCTGTTGTGATCTATGTTACAGAAATCTGAACAGAGTCCATCTAAACCAGTCTAACTGCATTTCTAACATAATCATATCTGCAGATGACATATAGAAACGTGTAGTGTGTGCTAAATGCATCAGACTTTATCGCTATAATCACTGAAAGGGTAAAGGTCTCGAGCTAGTCACGTGGGAGTGGTTTAGACACGGCTGTTTCAGTCATGTTATTGGTTACAACAACAGAT
Source organism: Carassius gibelio (assembly GCF_023724105.1). Taxonomy (NCBI): domain Eukaryota; kingdom Metazoa; phylum Chordata; class Actinopteri; order Cypriniformes; family Cyprinidae; genus Carassius; species Carassius gibelio. The sequence continues at coordinate 40,398 of NC_068417.1, read as the reverse complement.
TTAAGCTTTTAATATATGAGTGGGATATTTATGACCACAAAACAAGTCATAATGGACAGTTTAAATTTTTTTTTTTTTGTTTTTTAGATTTATACAATCTGAAAGCTGAATGAATATGCTTTCTATTGATGTGTGGGTTTGTTAGGATAGGCTGAGACACAACTATGTGAAAATCTGGAATCTGAGGGGGCAAAAGGTTGTCTAAATGCATTCTTAGCAATGTATTTTACTAATAAAAAAATTGGATTTGATATTTATGGTAGGAAATCTACAAAATATCTTCATGGAATATGATCTGTGTTTAATATCCTTAAGATTTTTGGCATAAAATAAAAATTGATCATTTTGACCCATACTGTGTATTGATGGGTCACATGTCTGGTCTCTCTCCTGCAGCTCTAAACCTCAAGCCCCACAGGTTCCTCGTGGAGCGCCCAGAAAAGCGCCCACTGATGGTGCGCACAGAGCCGGGGCCGCGGCCCTCGCCAGGATCGAGCAACAGCAACAGCACCGGCCGAAGGTGCAGACGTCCCAGGATGCCATAAGGAATCAGGGTAGATCATTAGATTTCTCTGAACTCAGAAATCAGAAAATATTAGTGGATTTTGGTCACATCTTGTGGTTGTGTTTCAGTGAAGCGAGAACTTGAAGCAGAGGCGGCTGCCACAGCGGCCAGTCTGAAGAACACCGATGTAGAGGCAAGTCCGGCCGATTTAACTTTACTCTGATCCAGAATCACACTAAACCAAATGTTTTTGCTGATATGTGGACTAAAAGATGTTCATGTTGGTCATGTGATCTAAACATGGTAGCCACCTTGAGAGAAGAATGCTTCGTTAAAACTCTTTTGCACTTGACTACTTTGTTTTCCCTGTATTTGGGGTCAAGTGTTCAAGTGAGGGTGAAGACCACAAGTGTGTGTAGAACTTTTCACACTCCTATAGTGTTTACATAGCTTTGATTTGAAATACGTTGCATTTTAAAGTCAACTTCTGAATGTCTGTTCGGTAGTCCCTATAACAGGGCACATTTTAATTTGTGGTGTTTTTAATTAAGTGATAAAAAGCAGTTGAAAAATGTTATACAAAATAAAGATCTACTCATCTAAATAGTTACTCATCTTTGCACCAGTAAAATGCTCAATACTTTGTTTTACTTCCAAATTATATGTAATATCTAATTATTATATTAATATTTAACTTACACTGGAAAGGTTTCTGTGATCTCTCACGAGATCTCATCAAAAATAAAACATTTTTATTTCAAAACATTATGCATGATGGGATTTACTAAGGCCATTTAAAGGCTTTTGCAGGTGTTTTGAGTTAATTAGCTGATTAGAGTGTGGCACCAGGTATCTTCAATATTGAACCTTTTCACAATATTCACATTTTCTGAGATACTGAATTTGGGATTTTCCTTAGTTGTCAGTTATAATCATCAAAATTAAAATAAACAAATATTTGAAATATATCAGTCTGTATGTAATGAATGAATATAATATACAAGTTTCACTTTTTGAATGGAATTAGTGAAATCAACTTTTTGATGATATTCTAATTATATGACCACCACATGTAATCTAATATAAGATATTGGGATATTGACTTTAACATGCATATTACCAATGTTTAGTTTCATGCTCAAGTGCAATGCCTGATATTGAGCGGAGTTATTTGAGACGGTCATATTGCTTTAAGATGTTTCTTAATACTGATGTTATAATGCAATAGTGCCTTTTTCGTGATATTTGTTCAACAGCAGGCATACTTCAATCAAAATAGTTTGTATGGCTTCGAAAACATGCAGGCGATTTCAGGGATCACTTGATAATGTAGATGAAAATATAGTACAAATCTGCCATAAACAGCATTACAATGAGAACGTTATAAAATGTGAAATTCTGTCTTCTTTCCTTGCCGCTGTTCCATAAGCGCCACCTGCTGGCAGAGAGTGAATTTGTTTCTTGCAGATATGTTTTGTGTGTCACACAATTCTGACTTTGCTTCATATATCAATCTAATTTAGGTTAAAAACATGTATGCAGCATCTTTGTGTGGATCACGATGAAATTGCAGGGGTTGCCTCTAATTTTAAATGCAAAGCCTTAGTTTGATTATAGAGATTTGTTATTTTTGTTATTTGATTTGGGGTTTGTTTTAAAATTGAATATTTCAATTTCACAAAGTGTGTCGGATTTGATCAAATATGTTATAAAATCAATATCATGAATCATAACAGCCCTAATAAGAGCCTTTTTGGAGGCCACTGCATCCTTCAAAATGGTTCTCTTTGTGTTCCTTGGGGAAATTAAAGTAATATGGGGTTGGAATGAACTGTAAACAAATGATATAATTGTAAGTTTTGAGTGACCTGTCCCTTTGAGATTTCAGATCCAGTACAAGCTCATTTGAACAGCAGCATAACTCTTTTAACCAACTGTATTTATTTGTAACTTTTCAAGGGGGCCTGTGTTCCACAAAAGGATCCATCCTGTTTCTCAGTGCCGGGTGTTTTCTTCATCTGTCCTCTCACTGGAAAAACCTTAACAAAGACTGAAAAAGAGATGCACATAAAGGAAGCCATTCTAATGGTGAGCTGATTACAGACACAATCTGGGAAGAGATTCCATTTGGAAGTTACTGAACATTCTTTTTTCACAGAGGTTCTCAGAGGATGCGATAGAGGCCTCCATTATGATGATTCACACCTTTAATAAAGACAAAGAGAGAGTAAAGGCTGCCGTTGACATCATTAGCAAGTGAGGACTATTTTCTTCAAATTTTACACAACAGTATCTCAGCGAGTTTGTATGATGTTCAACTGAGGTTACGTTTACATGACAACGGTGTAATAAAAACTGAAAAGTTTTCCCTTGCGTTTTTAAAAAGTCATGTATACACAACGTTTTCAAATCGATCTGTGAAAACGTCCAAAAAGGCTGTATTACTTAACAGGCCAGTAGTTGGCGCTGTCACCTTGTTAGTAATCAGTACCTGTTGTACAGTACACTGTCATTTTTTGAGAAAATTAAAGTGCGCCTTATAGTGTGGAAAATACGGTAGTATTGCTGAAGTAAATCCACACTTTGCTGAAAAAGCGTTAATCAACAACACTACCATGTATTCGCCATATGTTTGTCAACATGTACTGTGCATATCTACATACCTAACACATACTATGTATGCATGACATCACAGTTTAAAAAAATGACCGTATTTGATGGTTGCACGGAAACGGTGACCTTGACGTTTTCAAAAATGTGTTTTCAGTCCCCAAAAACGCCGTTGCTGCGTAAACAAACAGACAAAACCCATAATATTTACCTTTTTTTGGCTGAAAACGTTGTCGCGTAAACAGCCCCTGAATTTCAATGTGTGGACACAGGTACATCGAAAACATCTGTAAGAATCCGACTGAGGAAAAGTACAGGAAGATCAAGCTTAGCAACAAAGTGTTTCAGGTATGAGCATTTTCAATGTCAGGATTGAGAGAGAAAAGCAAATTCACTCGTACGTTGATGTTTTACTCAAAAAGGAGAAGGTCAGTGGGATTGAAGGATCTCGCGAGTATCTTCAGGCGTTGGGATTTGAACGCACCACGCTGCCGGTGGACGGCGAAGGTAGTATATGAATAGCATTATATTTAAATGTAAAATGTGCAATATCTTTTGACGCCAAGTCCTCACATGGATGAATGATGTCTCTCAGACAGGACTGAGGAGTTCCTGGTGCTGCCGGCGCAGGAATCAGAGACTCTGGAGCAGATGAAGGCTCATGTGGAGCGGCTGCAGAAGGGCGAGCCGCTCAGAGCAAAGCTGGACCGTCAGCCGCAGGTCTTCAGACCCTCACAGCACGCCACAGACTTCCAGCTTCCTCCAGACTTCTACAATCTGACCGCAGAGGAACTGAAGAGAGAACAGCAACAGAAGTAAAGAATCAACAACAGTAGCGGTCATGCTGTAGACAATAAAAGTCTTACCGTGTTTTTCTGATCTTCCTTCATGGCAGGAGTGAAGTCGTGGAGAGAAATGCAATGCTGCGTACGAAAGCCATGCGTGAGAAAGATGAGGAGAGGGAGAGAAGAAAGCACAACTATGCGCTCCTGAGAGTGCGCTTACCGGATGGAAATATACTCCAGGGTTAGTAGTTTAAGTGTATATTAGGGCTGTCAAAATGAACGCGTAAAAACGCATTAACACAAGTACATTTTAAGTGCACTCATTTTTTTTAACGCAGCACAAATTTCCTGTTTGAACCGTGGCCAAGCCCGTAGTTGGAGAAATGGAGATGCACAGTGTTGCTAAATAGACTAAGCGAATTTTTAGTTGAAAATTTAGCGTTTTCAGTTAAAACAGATATTATGTTGCTTCTCTTATTTTATATGCAAGTATAGCCAAAATCACAGCACAGCTATTGTCTTTATCTTATGTGTAGTCTGTTTGATTTTATCACACAACGGATCGATTATAAGTCAGGAAGGGAGAGCTGGTTTTGTAGTGTTAATGGGTCGCGTTTCAGTCACTATTTCATATGCATTCCATTGTATGAGAACAGAAACAGTCAAATATATCAATAAAAATTTTTTTAGAATTGGGGGGCATCAAAAATACAGTTTGTGGGCACAGAGAGGCAAACAAATGTAATAATAAATAATAAATGTATAGCGTGTTCCTGAGCTGCCCTGTCATGTGAAAATGTAAACAGACTTGTAAATTGATCAGTCAAAGTGAGAGAAGTAATGGGAACTTGGCATTTGTATATGTTTATGTGTCTAATAGACATGAAACTTGTCCTTCAGCTTACCTTCAATTTAAAATATTCTGCAGGCACTTTCCTTGCATGGGAGAGGGTGGCAGCATTGTACCAGTTTGTGCGCGATTCTCTGGAGAACGGCTGGCAACCCTTTGAGCTGATGGCACCCGGAGGACAAAAACTAAAGGATGATGAGGAATTGGCTCTGAATGAGTGCAACCTGGTAAGTCCAGTTTAAACAAAACAGTCCACAATGTTTGATTCAACACAAAATGATCAATACTTGAATCAAACATTTGTTTTCACCTTCCAGGCCCCAGCAGCTCTGCTGACCTTCTCATGGGACGCCGCAGTGCAGGCAGACATCGCTGCCGCTGGAGGAAAGACAGCTGTTCTGCTTAAATCTGCACTGTTCGAGAACATCAAGACCCTGAGCTGAACATGTAGTGTCCCCCAGTCACTGCTGCGCTCTCTCATGAGTTACTCTCCCATCATCCACCACCAGAGTCCCACACGGTTTCACAGGATGAGCCTGATGCATTGATTGTGTCCTCAGCTTGTGTGCTAGGGGGATCATATGGTGCTAAACGCAGGAGTTTTTCCTGTCAGTGATGCTGTGAGAAGCGTTAGCACCTTATGGGCCAATTTCCAAGCAGTCCTATTATAATGCATTGTTGTTTGAGGTAGCATGACCAGTCATTATATGATGAGGGAAGACGCTCCGTTCGTTTGGAAATGGTCTGTGAGAGGATCTGTTGTAATATAAAGCACTTTTTAGCTACCGCTGAAAGAGAGGAATCTTGATGTACCATGAAATCTCACTGTGGCAACTGATCTAACATGAGCTCTACCAAGTTGTCTTTTGTTGTATTAATGTTTTGTTTCCTGCTTAACATAAATGAATCTATGCTACTTAAATTAGACAAAAAGCTCTGGTCTCCAGCAACAATCTACCTCCTAATGCAGATAAATGTCCACTTGTCACCATGTCAGTTTATTGACTTGTATGATTAAGCCCAAAGTATACTTAAGTTTTTATTCATAAAGCACACGCAGCATAAATTTCATCCAGATTTTCCCTCTAAAATCAAACAATTTTTTGCACTAATTATTTACTCTGACCCGGCCTATTGGTCCATAGTTAAAAAGAAACTCGTAGCATGGAACGTTTTGCAGTTCTGAAGCCGTTTTCTGTAAATGTGTGTAAACTAGAATAACAACAAAGTGCAGTAAAAGGTAAAACTATTTGCGCTACAAACCAGTGTGTTTTATGGTTAATATTTAAATAATATGATTTGGAATAGTTGAAATATTAAGCAGCATAATGCAGTGTAAAATAACTGTTAGTGATTGACATTGAAAGTCTTGCATATTTACAAATGTCCTTGCACACATGCACTTACATTAAAAATGAGATGGATAACTTCTGGAGAGGACACTAGGTAAGTTTTAGTCCTTCTAGTCTGTGTTCACACACACTAACAAACGCTAATAAATTAAATGTACCATAAAAGGCTACGTGATGGCGTCAAAGGTCCACCTTATTTTTAAATGCAAAAACCATTTACTATGAATGTGCAAGACTTCTGCTTCATTACCAACTGTTGGTAAATAGCTGTAATATAGTGCAGTAAAAAAAAAAGCTACAAACCAGTATTTAAAATAACGACAATAAAATGTAACAATATTATAACAAATACCCATTTGCAATATTTTTTTTAAAGTGGCTGACACCGGAAACCTTGCAGAAGTTTAAAATGCACCCAATTTTAAGTTAAAAACAAGGTGAACACTTTGGGTATTAGTTTGATTTAGTTGCAGAAGATCATGGTCACATGCTTGTTTCTTTATTAAATCATGCTATTAAAAAAATGATCAGTGCTTTTATTTGACACTATTTTTGTAAAGTATTAAAATGTTCTGTTGCATGTGATGTATGAAATAAAATGCATTGTCAGATGAGATGTGTGTATGTGCAAGAAACCAAATGTCATGTGATCACTTGGAAGGAAAATGTTCGTTAACATTAAAAGTTGTTCATTTTTAAATAATGCTTTATTTAAACAAGCTTTGTAAGAAACCCATTACAACTGCAAACTACGGCGCAGTTTGAGACAATTAAGAAAAACAGGTCGCAACAAGAAACGCCAATGCTGCTGTTTTTTCCCCATATTGGACGGCCATCTACTATTTCAGTTTCTACACCATTTTTCAAAAAACCACAAATAGTATTTACACCGCACATGGCAGCCTGGTCAATGCAAAGCTGTTTTTATACAAAGCCTCTTGGAAAAGAATACAAGGGAAAGACATCAGGTGGGCTAAACAAGTTACGATGGGGGTAGAAGAAAGAAAGACAGACAGAAATGGAATATAAAAGTGCAATATATTTCAATTGTCATTATTTTTTTAAAGACATACACCAGTTCAAGTATTCTGAATGGAAAAAAAATAATAATAAAGGATTTAAAACAAGGTGCCGAGCACTGAGCCCAGCAGAGAGCATCAACCTCCTAAATGGTGTCAGTCTTGAAGAATGTACCAGCAGAGCTTTCAAAAACTGGGACCTCACCTAGGAAGAATGGTACACCATCTAACAGTCCTCCACTTAGAGAAGAGGAGACAAATGATTCATTCTGGGGACCTTTAATACGGTGTGATCCATCAAACTGTAGATCAGATTGGGAGCGTCTGGTTCACGGTTCACGTGCCCAACAGGAAGGGGTCAGATCTCAGGCGGTGGCAGGGGTGAGGCAGGGTAGGGAAAGAGCAGCAGTTTCGGATGCATTCGTGTCCATGGGCTCTGTTTCTCTCTCGGTTTGTTGCAAGGATGTGTTGGCATCCTGTTCAGAGGATCCTGAGAGAAAAAACACCTTTATCAAGCTTATTCTGGCAGATTTGTTTGTTGTCGAGCTTTATTAGCAACATATACCAACCAGATTGTTCCCCGATGATGATACAATCATCGTCTTCATCATCTTCAGTGTCCGCTTGGAAGCCATCGGTCTCCATGGCCTCAGTCTGGATTTGTGGTGTAAAAAAAAAAACATCAAAGTTAGCAGAAGACAAGTAAACGGAGCAAAAAAAAAACCCAACAGGTTTTTGACACTGCACCTGTTCGGAGTCGCCACATTTCTTCATGTACTTCGTGATGGAGTGGCTGCTGGCGCTCTTCCTCTTGTTGGAGGGTGTGGTGGAGCTGGACGCGGTGGGCGAGTTGCCCTGTGAGCCGGCGTGCTCGTCGCGGGTGATCTGAGCGCCGGAGGTGAGGTAGGTCCACTGGCAGGGAACGGGCAAGGCCTCCTGAGAATGACGGGCCAGAACTTCTGGATGCACGTACCAGCAGCATCTTCTGTAAGTGGAGCGCTTTTCGTACACGGCGTGCTCCTTTATGATACGCCTGATGTGGATCCTTTTGGCAAACCAAGAAAACATGCTTAGAAATCTGCTTTTTGTTGCTTTGTTATATTCTGACATTCTGTCAATGTCAAAACTGGAAGCCAATGAAATGTTTTCCAGGCATTAGGCAAACGACTCATTGATTTACACAGAAATATGCACCAAAATAGCCATTTATTTCCATGTATAATACCTGTGTTTGCAGGAATGACGAAAACTGAACCCCAGTTTTGCATCAGTAATACCCAACTGTTATTTTTTTAAGCTTGTATATGCCTTTCAACGTGCGGTTGCTAACTAGTGACTAAAGGAGACTGCTGATGTTAGGGGAACATTAAACATCATCACACAAAACAGGAAAACTTGTCTACTCACTTTTACATAGTCTAGTCCACTTTTACAGCTTCATTGTTTACAATCACACTCTTGCAAACTACTCAAACTTTCCAACTTGTCTTTAAATAAAGGCTGAAAGTGTCAGAAGCTTAAAGGATCAGTTCACTTCCAGAATCAAATTTCCTGATAATTAGTGATGGCCAAGGGGTTGAAGGTCCAAATAGATGAGCTTTTGTGGTTAAGAGTATATTATTTTTTTTTTTTAGAAAATGACCGACGTTTTTCTAGATAAGACCCTTATTCTCAGCCCTGTGAATCTGCACTGATACCGCAATTTGGACCTTCAACCCACGACTCGTCGACAGCA
>NC_068417.1:0-31042 GCF_023724105.1 Carassius gibelio | reverse complement strand
CAACCCTCACGCCTCCTATAGCACACCTGCAGTGAGACTTCATTTCTCTGGCTGTAATCGTCTGTTGTTTCATGACCGCACATGCTGATTTGTTACATCTTCCTTGTATTTGTTTAGCCTGCGTCGTCATCGGAGAGCGAGGACGACCCGCCTGCGCCGGGAAGTGATGCGGAAGATGACGAGGAAGCTGTGGTGCCGAGGAAAGCTGAAACAGGAAGTGATGATTCTGACTCTGGAAGTGAGGATCAAAGGAAGACGGCAGTGAAGCGGAAAGCTCCCGCTGCAAAGGTATCCAGACTCGAAACAAGCCAACGTGACTGATTGTATATCCACAGCTCATCTGTCATTGTTTCTCTCTTCTCTTGCAGTTTTATGCGTTATACTTTCAGGTGCTCTGAATTTCTCTTTTCAAAGCTTTTAATGTCGGCTTTAGTTAGTTACACATTCACTAGTGTTAAAATGAAGTAGTATTTATTTAAGCAGTGGAGTCATTCTGTGTTATGAATGTATTCATAGCTATGCCTAAAGTATATGGGTTTTTTTAATGTTTACATTCTGTTGTACACATCCTCTTTAAAGAACTTGAGAATTTAAAGTGGCTGAGAACTAAACTGCAGTGTGCTTATAATAATAATTAAAAAAAACATATTGTCCATTGGTGTGGATGCTAATATAGATTTCGTTGTAGGTGTGAACAGGCCTTACGGGATTAGTTCACTCCAGAATAAAAATTTCATCAATTTTCACCCATGTCATCAAAGATGTTCATGTCTGTCTTTCTTCAGTCGACAAGAAATTAAGGTTTTTGAGGAAAACATTCCTGGATTTTTCTCCATCTAGTGGAATCAGTGGGTTGAAGGTCCAAATTGCAGTTTTATCGCAGCTTCAAAGAGCACTACACGATCCCAGCCAAGGAATAAGGGTCTTATCTAGCCTAAAAAACATGTTTTATCTAAAACTTTGCAGCGGCCGCCAGTGAAGAGAACACGGGCATCATCTAGTGATCGAGATGGAGAGGAGAGTGGATCTCCCTCAGAACCTGAACCATCACCCAGCTCGGACTCTGACTCCGGCAAAAACAGCGATCAGGTATTCCCGCCTCAAACATCTCATAGCTTCATTACTACCAAAAAATGATGTGTAGTTAATAAAATGCCCATTGAAATCATGTAAACGAGTTACTTATGTGTTCTCCAGGACTTCACACCTCAGGAGTCGGGCGGTCGAGGTGGCAAAAAGCCAGCAAGCAGAGGCAGGAAGAAGGTGAGACCACCTCATTGATGTCATGTGGCCATCTATAATTACATACTTGCTTGATCTTACACTGTTTTATTTTTTATTTTTTTTTGTAATATTGTAGAAGGCATCATCTGGCTCGGATTCAGAATCGGGCTCCCAGTCAGATCAGAGGGCAGTCAGGAGCGATTCAGAAGACGAGAAGCCCCGCCCGGCCGTCTCTGGATCCGAATCGCAGTCTGGATCCAAATCCGACTCCGATTCAGAGCCACCTCCTCCTCCTGCAAGGAAAGGCCCACAAGGGCGTAAGAAAGGTGAGAACATGCGCTTTGCAAGGTGAATCCAGCACATATTATATTTATAATTAGTTTCAACGGTTGAGTAGTTGCGTTTAATGGCAGCACAGTGGATGGAAACATTACCTGAGACCGTTGTCCTCGGATATCAGGAATCCTAGACAAGTACATCAGAATACTAAAGGACACTTTTTTTTTCATTCTCCAAGCGGAGAAACCTCCACCAAAGCCACGAGGAAGGAAATCCAAACCAGCTCCAGAGAGGGCTCCTTCTTCTTCATCAGACAGCGACAGGTGAGTTTGAATATGATGAATATAGTATTCACTAGGGCTGCACGATGTGTCCTTTTAGCATCGATATCGCGATGTACGAATCCACGATAGTCACATTGCAGGATGTGCGATGTAGGCTGTCGTAGTTGATCCATTATTCATTAACTGTACTGGCCAGCAGCTCCCCGGCCCTTGACGAATGTGATTCGCGGATTAATTGCACAGCTTAACCATCGTAGAGTGAAACTTTATCATGTTTATCCAACACATTATGCACGTGTTTTTAAGTCCTGTCAGTTTAACAGGGCAGAGAGAGAGAGAGCGAGAGAAACAGAGAGAAAAGAGAGAGAAAAAAAGAGAGAGAAAGTACGCACAAGAGAGTGAGAGAGAGAGAGCGCGAGAGCGCGCGCATGAGAGAGATAGAGGGAGAGAGAGAGAGAGAGAGAGAGCCAGCCAGCCGCGGCCACACGCTCACAGTCTTGCTCTCTCCCTCGCGCTTATTGTTCAATTGACACAATGGTGTTGATGTTTAAATCATTTAAAATGAGAATGTAAGTGTGCTCACCCCATTTTTGTTTGTAAGAAAACAATTTGATTAGATTTCATATCGCAATATATATCGCAGAAAAATAAAATATCGCAATGTTATTTTTTCCCAATATCGTGCAGCCCTAGTATTTACTTTCCTTCATAAATCAGTTAAAGGGATAGTTCACCCAAAAATGAAAATTACCTCATGATTTACTCACCCTCAAGCCATCCTAGCTCTATATGACTTTCTTCTTTCAGAGGAATACAATCAGTTATATTTAAAATGTCCTGGCTCTATAATACTTTATAATGGGGGCCGAGATTTTGAAGCCCAAAAAAAGTGCATGCATCCATCATAAAAAGTGCTCTACTTAGCTCCAGTGGGTTAACAAGGGCCTTCTAAAGTGAATTGATGGTTGTGTAAGAAAATCTTCTAAACTGTATCTCAAGCACTATTTTAACGATGTCCTTGCTATGTTTCTGAGCCTTGATCTTGTAAGGATCCTTGCTGTCAATGCAGGGTCAGAGAGCTCTTGTAACTCATCAAAAATATCTTAATTTGGTGTCTAACTGTGCGTTCACACAAGACGCGAATTGCGTGAATAGATTGCGTTATTTGCGTGTAGTTGGACGTTTGAACGTTTTGAGTTTATTCGCTTAATTCGTGCATGAAATTAACTTTGCAACTTCACTTAACAACGTGAATTCGCATTATGGGAGGGGCTTCTGCCAGTTGAGTTCACGCAACAATGTGATTTCAACCACCATTTATTCTGATTATTTTCAAAATATTATTGTTATGGTGTCAAATCTGCTGTTTATTTATGAAGACGGGAGCTCAGTGCTCATGTATACGCCAAGAGCAGCCTCGACTCGGCTAGTCCTTCTGACATTTGCCGCTGACACTGATGTCTCTTTAGTAGTTCAACATTAAATATAATTTGTTTTGGGTAAATCTAACAGGTAATATTTGGTCTTTTGGTCTTTATTCAATTAATCTATTTCTTCCAAGCAAGATGTAAATTGCGCTTAACGCTTAATTCGCGTCTGGTGTGAACGCACCATTACAGGTTTGGAACGACTTATTTGTAAATCTTTATTGTGAATATTGTAAATAGTTTTGGGAAAGTAGGGAGCTAGACGCCACCTTTTGTTTTTGTAATGTTTGGATCTCTGTTTTTGGATTAGGTAGTTAGGTTAAGAGAATTGTAATTTTTTTTTTTTTTTTTTTTTTTGCTTCTTTATTTTGGATAGGTAATTTACAGGGTTTAATATTTAGCACAATTTGTTTATTATTTTGGCACTGTCAGCTCCTGAAAGTGGATTACCAAATAAAATTCAAAAGAAGTTGATGGTACTCGCTTGTTTTTTCCCATGTTACGCTCTACCCCTAGACGGGGCGTAACATTGAAATTGGGGGCTCGTCCGGGAACTATGCCTTTAATTTGAAGTCAAAAATACAATTCACATGATTATGACTTGAAAGAACATAGTTATAACAAGTATTCTGTGAATTTCTGAGGAACACATGGATGATTGAGTTTACATTTTTTTATTCAAAGTGACAGCGAGACAGACCGTGTCAGCGAGTGGAAGAAGAGAGACGAGGAACGGCGGAAGGAACTGGAGGAGCGAAGGAAGAAAGAGGAGGCTGAAGAGCTCCGTCGGCTCCGGGAGCGAGAGAAAGAGGAGGAAGAGCAAAGAAAAAAGGAGAAGGAGAACAAGGCCAAGAAAGGAAGCAGCAGCAGCTCGGACGATGAAGTGGATGATCACCCTCTCAAAAAATCCAAGAAGCCTCCGCCTCCCCCCATCCCCGCACCTTCAGACTCCGACTCGCCAGCACCTGCAGAGGCCAGTCAGCAGAACTTCACCCAGACTCTTTCTACTAGTGTCGCCGCTCAAAATGTTGACACTGTGGGTTGTTGTGTTTCCTCTTCAGGGGAAGAAATCCACCAAACGTCGAGACAGCCAGAAAGGGCGGCAGAAGAAGGAGAAGGAGGTGAAAGAGAAAAAAGAGAGGAAGATCAAAGAAAAGAAGCATCAGAGATCAGAGGAGAAAGACAAAACCAGGCATGTATTTGGGAATATTTATTAGTGTTCTGAATTAGCCTTTAGTTTTACATTGGTAATTTGATTGTGTGTTTTTGTCACTTATAATTTGTTGTATTTTGTTTTACCTTTTAATTTACTTTTATTTCAATAAGTTGCCAATGCAACTTATTTTTGTATGTATAACATTTTTTTATTTTAAGTTTTTTCTTTGTAAAGTGTTACATCTTATATTTTTATATTATTTTTATTATTACGGTTTTATTTGTATTTCAATTCATAAAAAAAAGATTTTCATTTATTTTAAAGAATTTAGTTTAGTAGTTTAAATTAAGAAAAAACAGTATAATTGAGATACTATAATAGTTTAAAGGGGGGGTGAAATGCTCGTTTTCACTCAATATCCTGTTAATCTTGAGTACCTATAGAGTAGTACTGCATCCTTCATAACTCCAAAAAGTCTTTATTTTTATTATATTTATAAGAGAAAGATAGTCTGTACCGATTTTTCCCGGAAAAACACGAGCGCCTAATGGCGTGACGTGTGGGCGGAGCTAAAGAATCACGAGCGCCAGTAGACTTTTGAGTTGAGAGCATGTGGAAGCTGTGACACAGATCCAGAGGCTGAAATTTAACAAGAGCAGCATCAGCAAAGGCGCTATGCTATGTGGTATGTACTGAAACTGTATATATTTGCTTAGCGGTTTTGGAAAATGACTAAGTTCCACTTTATGTCGTCTTTTTTTTTTTAAGCTGTACATGTGGAAAGTGCAGTTTGATGACAACATCGCATGTTTTTTACTTGATGTGCTTACGCGCTGATAGCTAAGTTAACAACACAGAGATATTTGAAGCAGTTTTACTCACCGCATGCGGTTCCAACACACGATCGTGACCCTTTTCCGTTGGGACTGCATTATCCTTAAGAAATAAACGACGTGCAATCCGAAATGCAGGGAACAAACAAAAACACTTGCACAACTCCGTTGATGCTCTGTAAAAATAAACTCCATCCACTGGTCCCTTAATGCTGTTTCTCTTTTGGTAATCTGTGCAGGGTTGTCTTGCCCTGGCAATCAAAAACACACTTCTTTTGTGACTTTTCGCGATGCTCTCGCTCTGATCAGGCTGTGCTCAGCCTCTCAGTGCTCTGCTATACAGGAGCGCGCGCTCTTCCGGCAGAAGAGCGCGCACTTAGGACCCATATAAGGAAATTCCGCTCCATCTAACGTCACACAGAGCCATACTCGAAAAAAACAACAAACAAAATTTTTTTGGAACAAAAATACTCCTTCAAACGTACAACTTAATTTTTGAAACTTTGTCCATGTTTAGCATGGGAATCCAACTCTTTAACAGTGTAAAAAACTATGCATGAAATAGCATTTCACCCCCCCTTTAATGTTAGTTAATGTTTTAGTTGTGTGTGTTTTTTTTCCCTTTTTAAAATAAGTTTCATTTTTATGATGTTATTTTCAGTTTTAGTTTATTATTAGTTTACTAAATTAAAATAAGAAATGTTGCATAGGCTTCTAGATAAGCAGAAGAAAAAAATATTATATTTTTTTTTTTTTTCATGTGTATTTTTTTCAAGTAACAAAAATGTGTTGTTGTTTTTTTTTATAATAATTTTCTTTTAGTTAACTATAATAACACTGAAAATAACACCACTGTTTCCCTCAAGGCTTAAGGCCGAGAAGCCGAAACGGAAGCCGACGCGTCTATCCGAGAAGAAAGTCGAGAAGAAAAAAGGTCAATTGAAACATGTTCTCATGGCTGTTCAGTCCTTTCGAGTCATTTCACGGGCCGTCAGACTTTAACTCTTGTCTCTGTCGCCCCGTGTATAAATCCAGAACCCTCTCCAGAAGAGAAACTCCAGAAGCTCCACACAGAAATCAAGTTTGCCCTGAAAGTTGACAACCCAGTAAGTACTGACATCATCAGCCTACCCATGTCACTTAAAACACAAAATTAAAATGACTGGAAACATTATTCTACCAATTTTACTGCAAAGTCTAGTGTACAAACAAGCAACGAGTTTGGTCATACTCTCCTAGGATGTTGATTCATTGAATCAGTTGATTCAAACCTGTTCATATGGTTCAGTGGTATTTAATGAACCACACATGACCCTCTAAACTTTCAAAATGCTGTTGAATTTAGTCATATATATATATATATCAGAGGCTGTACGTGTGAAAATGAGATGATGTGTGAATTCCCTGGTATCATTCTGCATCTTGTCGTCTGTTTCCTTTCGATCTGTAGGACATTGAGAAGTGTCTGCAGGCCCTGGACGACATCAGCTCAGTACAAGTAACCACTCAAATCTTGCAGAAGAATGCAGATGTTATAGCTACACTCAAAAAGGTACAAACATTTGCCATTTAGAATCCGTTTAAAGGGATAGTTCACCCAAAAATGAAAATTCTGTCATTTAATAACTCACCCGCATGTCGTTCCAAACCCGTAAGTCCTTTGTTCGTCTTCAGAACACAAATTTAGATATTTCTAATGAGTTACAAGAGCAGAAACATAGCAAGGACATTGTTAGGGGAAGTCGTGGCCTAATGGTTAGAGGGTTGGACTCCCAATCGAAAGGTTCTGAGTTCTAGTCTCGGGCCGGACGGAATTGTGGGTGGGGGGAGTACATGTACAGTGCTCTCTCCACCTTCAATACCACGACTTAGGTGCCCTTGAGCAAGGCATCGAACCCCCAACTGCTCCCCGGGCGCCACAGCATAAATGGCTGCCCACTGCTCCGGGTGTGTGCTCACAGTGTGTGTGTGTGTTCACTGCTCTGTGTGTGTGCATTTCGGATGGGTTGCTCAAAGAAAACAAAAACAACGACTTTATTCAACAGTTATGTTTTCTGTGAGTCACCCTATAGCGCATGTATACAACGTAACGTTATGTACGCAGATGCGTCGTTTACGCTTGGATCTGAACTAGGGTTGGGCCGATAGACGAAGCCATCGTTCCTCGATGCTTCTGACTGTCTTCTGTCTTTTAGATTCGGCGATACAAAGCTAGCAGTGCTGTTATGGAGAAGGCCACTGCGGTCTACAATAAACTAAAGCTCCAGTTCATTGGCAAGATTGAGACCACTAAACCAAAACCAGATGAAAAGAACCAAGAAGCCAACGAACAAGACGCGCAAAACACAGGTAAACGGGTCATTTTTTTAAAAATACGTTTTCACATGCAGTATTCAAATTTTGTTTTAAACCATGCTTGTTCCTTCCAGACGACTCCAAACCAGTGAACGGTGAATCAGAAAATGAGAAAAAAGACGTTTCTGAATCGGAAAACAACCCCCAACCCACAGACCAAGAGAAACGCGATGAGCACCAATCCCCGAACGGCATCAGGTGAAGAGCGGCCACCTTTCGCCTTCTTGGTCCTTAAGCAAAATAATCACACCACTTGCCAATTAATTTAGTATTCGTCTTCCAGGCCCAATCCAGATGAGCCAGCAGATCAGCAGACGCTCCCAGCTGACTCCCCAGCGGCCGATCCGGCAGAAGACACAGACGTAAAAGAGGACAGCAGAGCGCAGGACGAGCAGATGTCTTCTGAGAGCTGAACGCTTCACAGACACACTTTAACTTCCTCCGTTCATTCGTGTTACTTGTGTCTGCCCACCTTTGTGACTTACATGAGTTTTTCGTGTTGTACATAAAACGTGATATGAACATCGTTAGCACTTTTGAACCGGGACGTCATGAGGCGAAACAAGCGCCTTCATCTAAATGTTGGATGTGGATGATTCTGCACTCCCCACGTTTGGTCCATCGAGGGCGAGCGTTTTATTTCAGAACCACGCTGACGTCTTGGAGGAAGAACACCCAAGCCCTATTGTATTTGAAGACTTTGCTTGTACTATGTAGCTGCTTTTTATGAGTAAAACCTTTTTTTTTTGGGGGGGGGGGGGGGGGGTCGGGGTCTTTTTAATGAAAAATTAAGGAAAATGCTTTAAAAAAAAAAAAAAAAAGCAGAGCAGTCTGGTTTTGTGTTCTTTGACCCACTACGCCATACAGCAAGAGATCATGAGGCTTCAACATCATCATTATTATTATTACTACATCTACAATCTACATCTGATCTGTCTGGTATGGATTTCATAACCTTCAGTGTCTTTGGACTTTCACTAAACTAACAAACCGTAGACCGTTTGTTGTCCGTTGTTTTGGTATTCTGATTATAACCGCTTACATCTGCATAGGTTGACCCATAATAATGCTATTCTTTATTTGTATGTCATAAAACACGCTTCTCTTTCTTATTATAAACCTGTTTCTAGTGCTGTGTAACTTGGTCTGAGATTTTTTTTTTTTTTTTAGTATCCGTGAAGGAATAAATAAAAAATTCCGCATGATGGCCACAACTTTGAATGTTTTCATAGAAGGACCGTGTTTTATATTGTTCAGAATATGATAATAACGTACTGCCTAGTACATATTTCATAGTATAGACTGCTTTTTACGGTACACACACACACACACACACACACACACACATATATATATATATATATATATATATATATATATATATATAATGTATGTATATAGGAATAATTGTCATTTCAATAACGTGAGTTAAGCAAATTATCAGATCAGGATTATTGGCTTTTCTAGTTATTCTTATATATAAAATACTGATATTATACGATAAACGCATAGATTAGCGACGCGTAAACAATCATCTGGTGTTGCGATGTAGACCGCTTTATTAACCAATGCATTTTATTAAAAGAATAAATTATAATAAAAGACAGTAAGAGGGAATCTCCGTGACAAATGCATCCATAAGTACATTAAATGAGCAAATACGAAGTTTTTATTTTTTTATTCAGAAAATATTTAGTTAGAAAACACTCCATGATTCAACATAATATCTAAAGAAAGTAAGGTTTAGTTCATTAGAAGTTTTTATTTATGCAATGTGAAACGAATCTGTGAAGCGTCACGCAGGGATGCGTCGCGTGCGTCGCGTCGCAGTGTGGCTGGGTTTGTCAGTCAGGTGATCGGTTCGCCATTTTTGTCAGCCATTTCCTGCACTGGTCCGCTGCAGATCAGCGCTTACTGAAGGAGCGAGAGCCGTCCTGTGCAGGCCGCTGTTCGGGACTGAATGAGAGACTAGCGCTCCAGCGGGCCGGCCAGTACTCACAGAAAGCCCGTGTTTCGGTTCGGTCCGGTAGGACAGGAGGGAGATCATCATGGCTCTGAAGATCGTGAAGGGAAGCATCGATCGGATGTTCGATAAAAACCTGCAGGATTTAGTACGTGGCATCAGGAACCATAAGGAAGATGAGGTGAGGCACTCTATCCCTTTATTTCCATTTAACGTTACTCGACTCTGCCTCAGAGTCGGATGTTTTTGTACATTAAACGCAGCTGGTATAAATGAATTAAGCTGATCTCGTGTCAGTGGTCTCAAATCACCTGATTTCAGGTGAGCTAACCCGATATAACCTGCCTAGATAACAACCAATTGTTTTTTACACAATAACATATAATTTCAGTGTTTTTAAGTGTTTGTGTGGCAGGTGACAGCTGTTTGTGTTGTAAGAACAGTCGGTCATCGTTTTGTTTATCATGAGGACAGTTAGCATCGCTAACGGTTAAGACACTTAACGTTATATAAATGCTCTCTGCAAAGATTTGATCCCGTCCTGTTTTTGATACAAATCAACCGTGTAATTATAAATGTTATAAACAGACTGGGTGTGCTAAAGAACAGATGTCAATTCATAATTGCTGGGCTCACTTATGTGTGTCATGAGATTTGGCCGTGTCTTAACAACTAGTGAGCTGCCTGTCTAGACAGCATTTTCTGGGCATGTCCGAACGCTCGTGTGATGTTCGATTCGAAGATTCGAACGCGCATGATGACGCAAGCGACGCTCGGAAATGTTTTTTTCGAATGTTCGAATACTGCGATGTTGACAGATGTTCGATTCGACTGTTCGACCGCACCGGTAACACCAATAAATATGTATTTCAAACGTTCCAGTGCTCCTGCAATGGTAAAATAACCGATTATTTATATAAAACACAAAATACTCAAGCGAACATTTAACTTGCATTAGTTTGAAACATTCTGATGTGCTTATGATGCTCAGTTCGGGTATTCAAATATGTTTAAATGAATCAGTGATGTCTAAAAGGTTCGAACATTCATATAAATCCCAAAAACGTTATTTAAAATTTATGAAGAGGCATTAAAATTTTTCAGAAATGTTTAATTCGAATGCTTGAATGCAGTCATGATGCCGACAGATTTGAGTGTTCGAATGCATCTGTGATGCCAATAAATGTTCAATTCTAAACATTTGATGTTGTGGTGTACTTATGATGCCCAAAAATGTTTGATTCAGATGTTCGAACTGGTTTATAACGCTGAATTTAGACATCTCTGTGAGACTCCCTTAAAGAGTTATTTAGTAAAATTTTGGCAGAAAAAGTTGTAGAATTGTTTTTTATCAGATGTTAATGTTAAAAATCTTGTGTAATATAGCTTGCGTTTGTTTGTTTGCTAGTTTTCATTGTATTTTATACACTTGCATTTGGCCGTTAAAAAATAGCCTTGGATGCTGATACGGCATTAAATAAATATACTACTATTACTAGACATTTTTGTGATGGACAGAAATGTTGCCTAGGTAGAAAGCTAAGAAGTTACGGACACAGTAAAATCACAACTGTCAGCTCGAACACCGCATCAGGGATGAGAATCGCTGGTTTCTTGTGATGTACGTTTTGATGAATGAAATGTGGAATCAATTGTAGGCCTCAGGCTGCCTGGTTACCTATAATGACAAAGCTGAATTTTCTGCTCCAATGTGCCCCGTCCTCGCCCCTCCCTTTGAAAAAGCATACAAGATTAGCATTTATAATCACAAATAGGGTTTCCCCACTTTTATGGCATCACAATACTGTTCCCTTTTTAGGAGATTCATATTGGTTTTCGTCACCGGTTTGCCTTTCTAGCAGACAGCAGGTCAGTAATTTACATGTTATTTAATGCAATAAACCTTCCGAACACTGATGTCAGGTGTTTGTGATGTGCCATAGCCAGTGAACGTGTCAGTTTGACGCAGGGTGGACCTTCCTGGATGACCCGCTTTGTCCGATGTGGCCTTGAGTCTGTGGCAAAAAAAACCAGCACCATGATCCCATCTACAAAAAAATCTCTCTTTATATTGGCTGTTGAACTATTCATGCTCATTTCCACTATTTTTACATTTAGCTTACTTTAAGTTCATCTTTAAAAATACTAATAATTTATTAACAAATCCTAAAATGAATCATTTTAAAAAGTTTTGGTGGCCAAATTCACTTAGAACATTTAAAAGGATTAATGTATTTATCTTTATTTATTTTTGAATTGGTATAGAATTTTTCTATTTGCCATTTATACATCAGAGATAATATGAAAAGCATTATCGGTTTATCGGTGTTGGACAATGTAAATAACTGTGCCGGTTTGGACATTATTAACTAAAATATGAATTATTAAAACAGTGTTAATTCCAATAAACCTGAAATGTAAGTATTAGTTGCAAAAGATATAGAAATGTTGGCTTTGGAACTAGTGTAACAGAACACTAGAACTGATAAAGAAAAAGAAATTGTTTTATTTTTGAAAAGCAAACAATTACAAAAAATCTGAAAGTATATCTAAAAAAACTTAAATAGTATTTAAATATTACTAAAATCTACATATCAATAACGACATTTTCTGCACTACTTTTATAATCGAGTACTAGTTGGCAGCTCTACTTTGTAAACGCAAAGTTGAATCCAGGTGTTTGGTTTTGCAGAAGTACTTGGCTTCTCATTACAGTGACTTCACACTACAATCTTGATTCAGATCTTGTCTGGTTTTGCTCTGCTTGGTCGCCGTCTTTCTTTATAGTTAAAAATCAAACTGAGTTTAAGTCGCACAAACTCATACTTCCTTTATTCTCTGCTTTAACGTTCCCGTGGTTCTGGTCTCCTGGCCGGTTTAATCTGCAAACATCTGGAGTCAGGTATCAGCCAGGCTTGGTCAATGTAACCTGTGCCGGTGGACCTAGATATGGTGTCTGTCACCTGGCCAACAGCGCACAGTGCTGTGAAATATTCATGGGCTCCTGAATGAACCGTCGGACCGTGCTCTGTTCGCTCTCTGCCAGTGGTTTCGTGTTAGACCTCTATATTTGTTTCCACAAGAGGTGGGTGTACTTCTCCAAAGCACTGGCTAGGGCTCAAAACTAGTGAGCTTCCTACCTAAACGCTATTTCTGGACATCGTAGTTGAATTTAAAACCTACAATTTTGGAGTTGAAGCATTTTGGTGCATTGTAGATGCTTAATTTTTCAGTTGTCAATTGTTTTCTGGTTAGTTTTTGTAAAGGAGGGAATGAAGGTTGTTCTCCAGACTGTGCTCTCTTGTTTGCTTGGGAAGGACATTGAGTTCATCTTCATACTTCAGTGACGGTTTGCTGAGCTCGTCAAATCCAACTCTTGGCTAACTGACAAATATTTCAGTCGCAGCAATGGGCTGAAATGACCCATAATGCACCATTCATTGGAGCTGAATGAGGACTGGACAAGAACATCTTTTGGAGAACAATCTATTCCCACATGTTCCATTCTTACAGGGATGAAATTACCCACAATGCATCATTCGTGACGATTTGACGACTGGTTTACCTCTGGAGTTTCATTTTTAACATTAATGCATCAAACCTGAAGACCCATTTTTTGATTCGGTCTCTTTGGGTGGGAGTTACCCATAATGCATCAATCGTAAGAACTACATGAAGAAAACCTTCTGGAGAATCTTTGTTTATCCCATGTTTTCAATCTCACTGGGTAGAAGTTCTAGGCCTAATACACCATTTAAGATAATTTTGTAAAGCTGGGAAAAGAACCTTATAGAAACCCTATAGAAAAATGGGGTTAAACTCTCCCATAATGCTTCATTCACAAGGGTTTTTCCAGGGATGTGGGCTGAAAAATCTTCTGGAGAACCTATATTTTTGTATCTACTAGGTTGAAATCACCCATAATGCTCAATCTCACTGGGTGAAAATGACCCACAATACATCAAAAACCTTCTGAAGAACTTTTGTTCAGCTTGTGTTCTCATCTCTCTGGGCTTAAATTACCTATAATGGGTCACAAGGAGTTTGTAAAGATGTTCCTGAAAAATCTTTTTAGAACAATAGTTAACCACATATTTACACTTTTTACCCCAGTAAAGACGTCTTGCTCTGCGTCTCTGTGCCCATGGAACGCTTCTCTAACCCCTTCACATGTTGTGGCATTGCTCTGGTTGTCTCATGACTAAAGACACATGACCAGCACACTCGCCCGTACAACAGCACTCTGTGTGTCTCTGAGATGCAGAAAGAGTGTGTGTGTGTGTACGCTGGGTGTTTTTAATGAATTTATTTTTAAATCACAATGTAATGATGACTCTGGCCTTGAGCGATTGTGGTTTATCAGCACTTTTAGTCAGAGACGCGTCATGCCTGTTCAAAGTGCCCCCTCAGATTTCTGTAATAATATTTTGACAAAAATACTGTGTAATTAAAAAAATGCAAGAATTATAAAATTGTCGTTTATCAGCCCTTATGTTGCTTAAAAACCCTTTTCTTTTTTTCTCACTGCAAAACACGCCATAATAATTTGGTACTATTGTGGTTTAAGTACTATTTTGAATATTTTTTTCTATTTTCGTTTCATTTTATTAAAAGTTTTAGTGATTTTCTTATGGGTATTTTTTTTTTACATTTTTATAAATATGTCTATAGTTTGTTATTTTAGTACATAGTTACACTAAATGAACATTATCAACTAAAAATGAGTTTTAGAATATTATATAAAATAATTTTGTTTTATTTTATTTTACTGTGATTTCAGTCCTTTGTGCTGCTGGCCTCCATTCACTTTAGTTATATGGAAAAGAGCAGCTTGAACAATTGTGCTAAATATCTTCTTTTCTTTTTTTTTGCGAGTAAAAAAAAAAAACGGGTTTGTAACTGCAAGGATGATGTCATTTCGGTGAACTATCATTATTCCGATGAAGTAGATATACTTTCTGTTAGAAATATGGTAAAGCACACTCTGTTAAAGTTCAGTTAAGTTCAGGTAGATGCTGCTGGCAACAGGAAGCTAAACCATCTTTTTGTATTTTTGTCTCACTCTTTCTAACAATACTTCTTGTTCGTTCTACAGGCCAAGTACATCTCCACGTGCATCGATGAGATCAAACAAGAACTCAAACAGGACAACATCGCTGTTAAAGCCAATGCAGTCTGCAAGCTCACCTATGTAAGAGCGTCTGTTGCTTGTGTCCTTTCTGATCTGCTTCATAATGCTTTGAGCTCAAGCCGTCACTGATTCTTTTGTGTTCTCCTCCTAACAGTTGCAGATGCTTGGCTATGATGTCAGTTGGGCTGCGTTTAACATCGTGGAGGTGATGAGCTCTTCCAAATTCACATTCAAGGTGAGAGGTGACGTGGAAAATAATATTAGTCACAGTCAGACCAGATCCAGAGGTTTTTCCACAACATTTTTATTATTTATATGCTATTTTAGTATTATTTAGGACCTGATAGCAAAGTTATGTTTATATTTTAAGTCTGTAATATTAGTATTGTATTTTTTATTTCCAATTATTACACTGACTGAGAACCGCTTTCGTTAGTTTTATATATATATATATATATATATATATATATATATATATATATATATATATATATATATATATATATATATATTAATTTTTATTATTATTATTTTTTTTACTTTTAATATTTAACTAAATTTTAGCTTTACTTCTTTCTACTGCAACACTGGTTCACATGACTCATTGCATTTTAATTTAAGTCATAGAAATGTATATATTTTTTTTTTTACATATTTCTGGTAAGACTTAATTAGGCGTGTAATGATTAACCGTGAGCCGGTTGAAAATCAATTCAAATATGTGACGATTCAAATCGGTTGAGATGCCAAACGATTCAATTAGAAGTATAAGTTTATATGAATGCATGTCTGAGGGGAACTTGCTCTCTTTAGAAAAGTTTAGATGGTATTTTTTTCTTTTCATCTTGTTTCTGTATAATGCATATTAAAGTTCATAAGTGCAGCGCTGCTTTGTTTACAGCACAAACCAAGAAAATACTTTAAGCGCCATCTGCTGGCAGAGAGTGAATCTGTCTCTCATTCAGCTTGTCTGCTGTTTGTTTCATGCAGATATTTTTATGTATAGTTTCACAAAACTGAAGTCAAACCATTCTGAAAAAGGTCAATCAAAAACTACTCTTTTTGCATGTATGCAGCATCTTTGTTTGGGTCATGATTAAAATGTAGTGGTTGTGTAGTGGTTTTAAATGGAAAGAGCACAGACAAAGCCATATTTTTGTTTATATGAAGATATTTATTTTATTTGGGTTCATAAATGTCTCTTTCGTCTCTTGTTTTCAGCGAATTGGCTACCTTGCAGCATCGCAATGCTTTCACGAGGGGACTGATGTCATCATGCTGACGACCAATCAGATCCGCAAGGTGCGTTTTGAGCTTCCCGTTCACCCCTGTTTGTTTTGATTATGCTGGTTGCCATCACTGAGATACCATTATTGTTTTTAGTTTAATTAGTACATCAGGTTAAACGAAATTAAGATGAGAAACTGCCTTAACAACTTGCTGAAATATAAAAAAATTATATCTCTCAATCGCTCAACAGGATCTCAGTAGTCCCAACCAGTATGACACTGGCGTGGCTCTGACTGGCCTTTCCTGCTTCGTGACCCCTGACCTTGCTCGTGACCTGGCCAATGACATCATGACTCTGGTAAATCCATTTACAGTGTTTACTTCAGGCAAATATTGACGTTGAGCAGACATTCATTCAGTCTCAACCTTCATCCATCTCAGATGTCCCACACTAAGCCGTACATTCGCAAGAAGGCGGTGCTGATCATGTACAAAGTGTTCCTGAAGTACCCTGAGTCCCTTCGTCCTGCCTTCCCACGCCTCAAAGAGAAGCTGGAGGACCCAGATCCTGGTACGGATGCTGAAACATATCTCGCTAAACGTTAGGGCTGGGTATTGATTCAGATGTCCCGATTCAATTCAATTCCAGTTCGCAATATCTCAATTCCATTTGACTCCATTCTTGATTCTTTTTTTTTTTTAGATTACAATCAGTGAATATAGTTTTAATACAAATGCTTTTGATATATATATATATATATATATATATATATATATATATATATATATAACAGCAAGCATAAATTTTCAAATGGTGAATTAAAAAAAATGGAAAATTAAGAGCCACAGGCCTGTATTTTAAATCTATTTTTTATGTAAGGTTTTTAGACAATAAAATGGCCCTATAAACTGTAAAAAAAGGCATAAAGCATTAAGTGAAAATTACACCCTTTTATTTTTTGTCAAACAAAGTGCGGCACTAGAGGTTTACTGTTAAAATTAAAAATAAAGATTTATTAATATTTATTAGTAGTGGTAGTAGTAGCTTTATCATAACATTAAGTCTTAAGACTGCTAAATAGTATTACATTTCTGACACAGTTTATTCATGTTAACCCAAACCTTTATTTTGACGGGTTGCATTGAGGAATTTGCAGCTGCTGTGTATGTGATATGACGGTAGTTTTCTCCAATTAAATGGTAAAATGCTAATGAAGTGACTCTCCGAGCAGCTGGCGATGACATTAGTGTGTTCATATCATCATATAGTGAGATGACAGAGGCTGAAAACACATTGCGCTTTTAGTATATGTGTGATTAACAAAACAGTGCATCTGCGCCATTTAGTCATCAATTGCAGAAATCATGGCGCCTTATGCGTGACGTCAGATGCTTCCGCAGATTTAAAGTATTCCTATAGAATTACACCTGAGCATTGCATATCAAGCATATTTGTTTTAGGTTCTTGTCAACAGTACCTCTGCTGGATTTCCGTTTTAACATTGCGCAAGGTAAATAAGAGGATGACATCTAGTGGAGAAGACTTAATAATAAGATTCACATCAATCAGATCTTGTATCGAATGTTTGCTGAAATAAATACCTGAAACGATCAATTTGCGGCTTTTTCAGACCTTCAGATTAATCTAAAAATAGGTTTTTGTTTTGTGCCCAGCCCTACTAAACGGTAATATTTCAGGCTTCCACTTGAACTGTTTCAATTATGTGTTTCCCAGGTGTCCAGTCAGCAGCTGTGAATGTCATCTGTGAACTGGCCAGAAGAAATCCCAAGAACTACCTTTCCTTGGCACCCCTGTTCTTCAAACTCATGACCTCCTCCACCAACAACTGGGTTCTCATCAAGATCATTAAACTGGTGAGATATGTGTTGGGTTGGAAAAGGAAGTGATTCTCCTCTTTTGTCAGTTTCTTTAATGAACTTTCCCTGTCTTAGTTTGGTGCTCTCACACCGTTGGAGCCTCGTTTGGGAAAGAAGTTGATTGAGCCCCTAACAAATCTCATCCACAGGTAACAGTGATACTAAAACGCTCCACAGCGCTCAAGTTGGCCAAAAATACTACAATTAAATATAATATTTCTTTATGTTCTTGTCCTTCCTCTTATTTGCTCTTTCAGTACCTCGGCCATGTCGCTTCTCTATGAATGTGTCAACACGGTCATAGCAGGTCAGTATTTGGTGCCGTGACCCGGTGTTGTACTAGAGCACCCACTTCTTAAAATAGTTATTGATGTCGGTTCTCTCTCCCGTTTCACCTCAGTGTTGATCTCGCTGTCCTCTGGGATGCCCAATCACAGTGCTAGCATACAGGTGGGCCATTGTCGAATCACTGATTTATATTCAATATTAAAGTGGACCCTTTCCATGCCAGTTTGATTTAAACGTTATATTTGCATTTTTAGTCTGTTAATTCATAATTAAGCTTTGTTGATACATTTCTAGAGTGGTTTCTTTACGTTACATTGATACTTCAGGTCCTTGGATGAAAATAGTTTTGTTTTATCTTTGTGTCCGTCCATTCATATGATTTCAATTAAATGAAATAAAGAAGCAGGTTATCTAAAGCACAAACATATAAAATATTGAAATTGTAGTTATGTGAACTCGGTTAATATTAGATATGTTGGGCCAATGCCTGAAGTTTTTTAATATAGTTTATAAAATACTTAAAAGAATACATATAAATGTATACAATTTAATACATTTTAAATGCAAGTTATTTAATATTGTTTATTATTTATTGTCTTTTCCTATATTTTCCTACAGTTCATTTATTAGTCTAACATGCAGAAATATAATTGTTGTTGTTATTTTATTTAGTAAATATTGGACATGTTGAGCCAGTAATATTCTAATATTTAATTTGAGCAATTATCATAACTAAAAGTCACTTACGGTAAAACCATCTGCTAAATTAATGAATAAGTTAATAGGTCTGACTTATGTAAATTCTCTAGAGATCAGCATTTAGCCATCAGTCAACCACTGTTTATGTCTCTTACCTAATGTTTTAAAACTGAATCCGTGGCTCTCAAACAAGTACTTGACCCGTGTTAAGTTGGCTTCCTCTTTGACCATTGATGTAAGATGGTGTGGAAAGGTTTTAAACCGGGTTATAATGGCTTTTGTCTCTTCTGTTTTCCATTTCTATCTCCTGTCCGCAGCTCTGTGTGCAGAAACTGCGAATCCTGATTGAAGACTCGGACCAGAACTGTGAGCCTTCTGTCAATGCCTGCAGTGTGTCATTCTCTCATTGTCTGTGTGTTTCTGAGCCCCACCTCTGGCCCTGTAGATGATAGATCTCCATCCCGGATAACTCGAAGACACCTCCGTACTACAATAGGGAGTTGGCGAGAGTCAATCCTATCTTTATAGCCTGAGGAACTGGAAAAGGTTCCTCCAAAAATCAAACGCATTTCAAGACATATGCATCAAGTAATCTGAATTATCTTGCAGGAGTTCGAGTTATCAGAGTCCCAGTCAAGCTGGCTGTAGACTAGCTCTGTGAATCCTGGACTGCCTTGTTTTGTTCCTCAAAGTTCCCTCATAGGACCGTTTGATATTTACTTCCAGCTGAATGTTTTGGCATTCTGTCAATCCTGAAGCCCCATGTGTTCCTTAAATAGATCAGTGTATTTGTACATTTTGTTTTTGCATCAACAAAGCTAGACCCTGCGCTGTCCTAATTGCCCAAGACCACAGAAATGTGGCTCCAATTGTCATGCATCTATATTTAGTCTATCAAATTTTGTGTTCATTTAAACCATCAGCTGCATTAAATCAAATATGCGTTTAATTTTTACAAATCTGGCAGAGTAAAACAAAGCAAAAAGTCCAATTGTGTTCATGTGGGGGTGTGTGTTTGTTGTCTTTGTCTTTGTGTTTTCCCATTGTCTTTGTGTGTGTGTGTGTGTGTGTGTGTTTTTTCTCCATGTATATTTATGTATGCAGATTTTTCAGTAATAAGAAATTAGTCATTTTAGATTTTAAAGGCTTTAAATTCAGCAGATTTTAAAGTCGGCACGAAATGGAAGTTGACATTGTTTATACAGTATATCACTTGTTTTGACCTAATAATTGTAAAACAGTGTCTCTTGTAAAATGCCAGGCGTCTCTTGGGTGAGTTATGCACGATTTCTCCAATAATTTTGTCCATTCAGACTCAGAATTGTCTGCAAGCTCACGTTCAGATTTGCCTCCATCCAATCAACTACCAATGGATAGAACCAAGTGCCAATTTTCGGGGGGGAAAACCAATATTTCTTTTCTTTTTCATAATCCATTTCATTCAGATGTACTTCGCAATACAGACAGAAATATATGTTGCTACTTCCGTTGCATGCCGACTTGTCTAAATAGAAGAACTGAACTAAAACGTTATTTAGCATTAATACAATATAGCTAAAGTTAGCAAACAGGGAGACTACGCTTCAATGCAAGAGTCGCTTAGATGCTGTGATTTTCTTCCAGTGAAGTACTTGGGTCTTCTGGCCATGTCCAAGATCTTAAAGACGCACCCCAAGTCTGTGCAGTCGCACAAGGACCTGATCCTGCAGTGTTTGGACGACAAAGATGAGTCGATCCGACTGAGAGCTCTGGATCTGCTCTATGGCATGGTGTGTACAACATTTAAACATTCCTCTGAAGTCTTGAAGTTGTGAGGAGCTCAAATATATGAGGTTACTAAAACGTGGTGGAAAATGCGCTCAACTAGGTTTCGAAGAAGAACCTGATGGAGATCGTGAAGAAGCTCATGCTCCATGTGGACAAAGCGGAAGGCACCACTTACCGAGATGAGCTGCTCACCAAGATCATCGACATCTGCAGCCAGAGCAACTACCAGTATATCACCAACTTTGAGTGGTAAGACTCAACATCAGGAATGTATGCCCTTAGGGGCTGTTCACATAGAATTTCTGTCGATTTTCTATGTAAAACATGTGAGTGCAATGGTCAAAGACATCCATCTGGTTCATCTTGAGCATTTTCATGTATGACAGCTCAAGATAAAATAAATTTATGCTTGAAAAGAAAAAAAAATAGTCATAAGAACTTTAGTTTTTCCCCCATTGCACCATCTTGCATTTTTAAAATGTAAAAACACGTTTTGTGTGAACCACCACTTAGGAGTAGTTTTCCCATTCTACTGTCCTCCTTTTTTAATGCAGAAACACATACTGTGTGACCAGCCCTTAAACATAGTTTTTTCCTGTTTCAGTGCCATGTGTCTCCTGTTTTTAAATGCGAAAACGTGTTGTGTGAACTAACCCTTAAATATACTCCCAAGACTTGCAGTTTTTTCTCATTCCACTCTCCTGCATCTCACATTTTTTAATGAAAAATAGAATTCTGTGTAAATCAGCTCTTATACGTAGTTGCAAGACCTTTTGTGTTTTCCCCATTCCACTGTCATGCATCTTGCATTTTTAAATGCAACTTTGTGAACCGTCTCTAAAACACAGTTTTAGCAGTTACAATTTTACATAATCTCTTTCTTCCAGGTACATCAGTATCCTGGTCGAACTGACTCGTCTGGAGGGCACAAGGCACGGCCACCTAATCGCCTCTCAGATGCTGGACGTCGCCATCCGAGTCAAAGCCATCCGAGGCTTCGCCGTGGCTCAGATGGCCACTTTGCTGGACAATGCACACCTGCTGACTGGTAACACGCAGCGCAACGGGATCTGCGAGGTTCTCTACGCCGCCGCGTGGATCTGCGGCGAGTTCTCAGAGTACGTGATGACGATCTGGAAAGTTTCAAGGTTCAACCATATAACCGCGTGCTAACAGCTTATTCCTCACAGGCATCTGGAAGACCCAATGCAGACACTCGAGGCCATGCTGAGACCCAAAGTGGCCACCCTGCCCGGTCACATCCAGGCGGTGTATGTACAAAATGCGGCTAAGCTGTTTGCGACGGTGCTGCAGAAGCACGAAGGCGAGACAGACAGCCAGGCTGCGCAAGAGACCAGCCAGCTGCTCATAGACAGACTGCCGCTGTTCGTCCAGAGTGCCAACCTGGAAGTGCAGGAGAGGGTGAGGCGAAGCTTTATTCTGACATCTCGTCCCTTACGAAAATTAACCATGGTTTTAGTAAAAAAAAAAAAAACATTGTTACTATAGTGAAAACATGGTTTACCAGAACCTCATATTAACCACGGCTACACTGACCATATTTTAACCATGCTATTTGTGGTAAAACTGTGGTTGTACAAATGTTAATAAAAAAGGCCAAAAAAGCATAGTTACAACACTTTTACTATAGAAAAACCATGGTTAATTTTTTTTGGAAGGGGTGAGCTGGCAGTTTTTTGGCATCATAGGAAGACTCCTAGAATGAAGGCTATTCCAGACACTAGGCCACAAAATTATTTGAAATGAAATGGAAATTAAATTCTAAATTCCAAAATCTCAAAATCCTTCACGACATGAAAGAAAAACTCTCCTGATACTTCTGTTTCATTGCGACTTTGAATGTCCCGTTTTTGGCCAAATCTACGATGGCGTCACACAAGTATCCTTCTAGTGTGTCGTGACAATCAAAAATGCTAGCGCTGCAAGCTAGCGATGTGCTAAAATGCTAGTTGACTGGTTTTAGCTGATCAAAAGACCAACTAATTCCATCTTAAACTCACTAAGACCAGCAAACCTTACAGTGGGGTCTGGTATGGTCTGTTGAGTCTTTGAGACCAGATAAAGAAGTGGTCAAAAGCCCAAAAAACCAGACTGTTGACCACTGACCAGCTATGACAAGGCTAGAGAACCAGCTAAAACCAGCCAACTCTGTCTGACTTCATTAACTTAGCAGTATGCTAATGTCAATCTTTTTCCATAAGTTGGGTTTTGAATAATATGATTTATTAGGCTTTGAAACAGACACACACACTCAATCAGACGGTGTTAACCATGATGTTCCCCTCAGGCATCCTGCATCCTCCAGCTGGTGAAGTACATCCAGAAGCTGCAGCAGAAGAACGTGGAGGTGGCCGAGGAAGTAACGGCTCTCTTCGCCGGCGAACTCAATCCTGTGGCCCCCAAGGCCCAGAAGAAAGTGCCTATACCTGAAGGGTGAGTCATTTATTGACTATCTCAAGAGTATCAATAGAAATATATGTTTTAGCTGTTGTTTTCCCCCTCTAGTCTGGATCTCGACGCCTGGATCAATGAGCCTCCGTCAGAGAGCGAGTCTGAGGATGAGAAGCCCAAAGCTGTGTTCGCTAAAGAAGAACCCAAGCATTACAGATCAAGAAACACTGAGGTTGATGAGAAAGAGTTGGCCAGGGTAAGTCCGTGCTGTCCTTCAGACCTTCAGAAAATGTGAAAATACAGTCATCTTAATGCACCTGTCCGATTTTACACAGAGGAGGGAAGTCAGGAAGCAGGAACAGGCCAACAACCCATTCTACATCAAGGCATCACCATCATCTCAGAAGGTACTCAGTCGAATGATCACATAATCCTAAAGCCGAAATTAGTGATGACTGCTTTCGAAACAGCATTTACTAATCTTTTGTTTGATTAGAAGTTCTAAACTTGTATCATATGTTATTCAGTTCAGCAACCTTGGTTTTGCGTAGTTATTTAAGAAATTGGCTACAATTTATTGAAATTAATGAACACAAATCTACATAAACATAACTTGTGGTGTACTGCAGGGATCGGTCTTAGGTCCCAAATTGTTTATAATCTGTATCAATGTTAATGGCATGTGTAGAGTATAAGATATACCAACATTTATTTTTATTTGTTGATACAAATGTTTTCCGTTCCAGGGACAATTTACATAGGCTTTTGGGCATGATAACCACAGAAATTAATACATTAAAAAATGTCATTACATATGAGCAAAACAGAGATCATTTGGAAAATGTATTTTTTTTTTTTTGTCGTCGTTAGAAGGAATAGTTAACATAAAAATTTAAACGGAGTTTGTTTCCTCATCTGAACAGATTTAGAGAAATTTAGCATTATGCACTTGCACATCAATGGATCCTCTGCAGTGAATGGGTGCCGTCAGAATGAGAGTCCAAACAGCTGATAAAACATCATAATAATCAATTCAAAACCGTGAACCATTTTATAAAACAAATGCTTCTAATGATTCAGATCTTTGAAAAACGAAGTTTCTCCCAAAACTACTTCTCTAAGTTCACTAGAACATGTCTGCAATTGCAGGTGTACGACGCGCCAGGTGTAGAACACATTCCGGTGGTGCAGATCGACCTTAGTGTGCCTCTCAAAGTCCCAGGTGAGCAAATCTACCCATCCCTAACATCTTATCCACATCGAATAAAAACTGCTTCATCTTCATATAGAATAAAACACACTTATTACTATTAGAACTTACTGTCTTTTGTTTGGTCCAGGGATGCCCATGTCCGACCAGTACCTGAAGCTGGAGGAAGAGCGCCAGCAGAAGGAGAAGGCGGAGAGGAAGAAGAAGGAAAAGAAGAAAAAGCGTGAGAAGCGAGGAAAAGGGAGGAAGGCGGATTCGGGTCCCGAGAGCGAGGAAGACATCACGCCCGCTCAACATGTGGACATAGTCACAGAGGAGATGCCAGAGGTGGGAAGCTGTTATTTCAGAAGTACTTAAAATTGTTCTCCATAAAACCATAAAGAATAATGTTGGTGTGTCTTGGTTCCCAGAATGCCTTACCAAGTGACGATGACGATAAGGATCCTAACGACCCTCATAGAGCTCTAGACATCGATCTGGACAAGTATGTACCACATTGTCACCACCTACAGTGCATACATGTGCTACATATAGTGATGTGCAGAAATGAATTTTTTAGCAAAACTGAAATTTATGTTTAAGTCTCTTTATTCTAACAAGTTTAAACCAGTTGATGTTCTGCAGCAATAATCCACAATGTTTTTCCAATTAGCCAATGACTGAATCTGGTATTTAGTTTCAGTATTTAAATATATGGAAATGTAACTCTCTTATGCTCATGAAGTGTTGTGTGTTTGAAATTGACGTTGATATGGTCAAATCAGAGAAGTAAAAATAAAACGTCACTGTTTCAATTAACGATTTTGGCTTTACAAAACAAATTTGTCCGAAATTCTTTTTCTCACTTTTTGAAATTTCAGTGCATCACTAGCTGTACGTGTTAACTCTCATTCCTTGATATCCAGTTTAGGAAATTCTCCACGTTCTTGTTGTTTTGTGTCTGACGTTTGGTCTGAGACACTCTCTGTTGATCTGAGGACATCAATTACCACTTTATTTTCAGTATCACCACTTGTTTTCCCTCCAGATATTGTTTTCAGTTTCATGCTTCTTGCCACGGTCATTCGTTAAAACCGCCTTTAGCTGGTTTATGAGTCTAGAGTTTCTGTTCGTACAGATGCAAAATAAATCCAGTTGTCTTTTGCATCTGTTGGGTTTTCCATGTTCTGTTATCTCCAGTTCTCCTGTATCTTCTCCACTCTCTCACACACGGTGCTGTCTGCTTCTGTCTCTCTCCATCTGTCTCTCTCTCCCTCACGCACGCACGCATCTGCCCTCCTGACAGTCTGCTATCTGGTTTTAGCTCAAGGTAAGTACTTCCTGCGATCACGTGACCCGGTGGAATCAACTGCCCAATTACCACGCCTGTTTTTCCTGGCAGTTGCAGTATGTCACTGTTGGACCGAATAATATTTGTCGAAAACACATTGTGCATGACTGATCAGCTCACCTGCTAGTTGGGTTTTGGCTGTGGTCACATTGCTACAACTTGAACACTTTGGTTATAAAGTTTGGGGCTGGTAAGACTTTATTTACCAAGGCTGCATTTATTTGATAAAGAAATACGGTAAAAACTGTGAAATATTATTACAGATGAATCTTCAGCATCATTACTCCAGTCTTCAGCGTCACATGATTCTTCAGAAATCAATCTAATATGCTGATTTGCCGCTCAAGAAACATTTCTTATTATTAACGATGTTGAAAACCGCTGTACGACTTAATATTTTTATTGAAGTCTTGTTTTTACCCCCAAAAGAACAAGATTCGTTTGAAATCAAATTATTTTGTAACATTTAAATGTCTTTACTGTCGAAATCCATTTAATGCATCCTCGCTAAATAAAAGGGTTTCACAATCTTTCCGGAAAAAATAAATACCGTATTTTTCGGACTATAAGTCGCACCTGAGTATAAGTCGCATCAGTCCAAAAATACGTCATGAGGAAAAAAAAACATATATAAGTCGCACTGTACTATAAGTCGCATTTATTTAGAACCAAGCACCAAGAGAAAACATTACCGTCTCCAGCCGCGAGAGGGCGCTCTATGTCTTCAGTGTAGATACAGGAGCACTGAGCATCATAGAGCGCCCTCTCGTGGCTGGAGACGGTAATGTTTTCTCATGGTTCATTTCTCTTGGGTCATGTCAAATTAATTTTGATAAGTCGCACCTGACTATAAGTCGCAGGATCAGCCAAACTATGAAAAAAAGTGCAACTTATAGTCCAGAAAATAAGGTAAATAAAAAAATCTTACTGACCCCAGTCATAAAATGTTTAATGTTAGTGTGTATACGTCAGCATTGACAGCCTTGCCTGGCTTTGACTTTTCCCTTGATACTCGTGATCAGAGATTTTAAACCCGTCTGCTTGTTGTTGGACAGGTTAATATTGTACTGCTTTGAAGGCCTCTTCACACCAAATCTCAGTTTCTGACACAAAACAAATGCACCACAAGATTAAGTAAAACAAAGCAAACTCCTTCAAACCTATCATTTCTCAACACTGATTGGTAGTTGTAAGACCAAAGGTGTGTATAGTTTTGGTGCAGCAAAATATTTTTGTTGATGAAATGTTAAACTTTTGTGACCCTGTCACATCAGACTTGTTGCGAACAGGCCTTTAGTCTTTTGCCCCTTTTCTTAGCATCCATGTGACTGGTTCTCTCTCCTATTCACTCTCTCCTCCTCTTTCTGTCCATCTAATCTCTGTTTCTCTTATTCTTTCCAGGCCGCTTGCAGACAGCGAGAAGCTTCCGGTGAGGACCCACCGTCCAGAGGTGCTGAAGAGCCCTGCTGAGGACCGAGTCAGCGAGAGCGTCCCGCCGGAGACCAAGAAGAAGAGCAGTAAAGAGAAGAAAGAGAAGAAGAAAGACAAGGAGAAGGACAGGAAGGTGAGAAGACAGTTGTGAGCGAATATTGGTGTTTAATGTAATTCTGCTTCGTTAGTATTCAAAAGGTGGTTTGGGTGTTTTGCAGAGGAGCAAAGAGGAAAAGAAGAAAAAGAAGAAACACAAAGAAGTGGAGGAGGAGCTTCTGGAGTCCCAGCCAGAAGAGCCTGTCCAATCAGAGGAGACCAAAGAGGCGGCAGCGCCGCCCACATCCACATCTGCTGAGGTATGATTGGTTTTGGACCGATATTAAAGTATTCTCGTTAAAAACGCTCTTCTTACAGCCTCTCCCTCACAAACACTAGCCATTTGCTTTATTTATACTTTGAATATTACATTAATTATGTTATACTATAAATAGGTTATGCTCTAATGTGTGCTATTATTTGACAGTAGTACAAAGTGGGAAATACTGAAAAATAAAAAAAATAAAAATTATTTTATAATTTTTATAAAAAGTAATTTTCAGCCTAAATTTATACGGTACTTTTTCCTGTATATTTGTATATATTAAAATATTCAAATCTCAAAATGAGGGTCAGGAATCTTGTAGTGGCTTGGTGACTTTTACTGTGACGCACTGCATTCAGTAGGCTGCTATTGCTGTGTAATGTGAGTACGACGAAATTAGACTTTGAGGGACTCGTATGCTTGCATATATAATTAAGGTTTTGCACACTAACTGAAATCGTTGTATGAAAAAATTATATTAATAGCTTTCTTCCATCTACGTCTTGCATTTTTAACCTTAACGATAAATTATTTAATTTTAATGTGACAATGTGTTTAATATTTGACAATGAAAATTCCCGTTTCTTAAAATCTGTACCACCAGGGGGCGCAGCAACCTAGCTATTTATATTTGCTTAAATAAAACGCAAATGACATCCACATTTACAATCGCGTACATGCATGCATAAATTAATTTAACTGAAATATAACAGAAAAAAATTGCGTTCTGTTATAACGAAAAGCCGTTGAAGTGGCAGTAACAGACATGTTTATTAAATATGTGCTGGTTTTGTTTCTCTGAGGTTGTCCGGGCATTTGTTTTGTTATTTTTGGTTCTGTTCAAGTCGAACAGGATTGGACTCATTTTCCATCCACCTTGCCTTTTCTCTTCTAGGCCTCGGATCTGGATTTCTGGCTCTCTAGCGCTCCTGTCCCCCCCGCCGCACAGGTCCGGTCCCTCTCTCTCCCTCTCCTCCCCCTCTGGTCTGAGCCTTTGTTTCATGTTTTCCCTCCTCCGGGCTCTCGCTGTTCTTGACGTGCCAATCTCTTTGTCGCACCCGTCTTATTTTCGGCTGTTTTTCACAGGTCTGGCACATTTGTGTGTGTTTAGCGTTTCCTTGTTTTAGCTCAGGATGCATGTGTGCACGTGCGGAGGTGTAAATGTGTCTCGATCACTGATGTGGGATGCTTATCATAAACAGCCAGGACTCTTGACAGTTCTTGCGGTTCCAGTCAGACAGCTCAGGTTTTGCCTCATGAACCGAATGTAGGTCACCTGAGACCGAAAGGACTTGATGTATTTATTAATTTTTTATCTGCCCAAATATCTTAGCTCGGTTCCTCTTAATATGAACACAGGCTTCAAAAGCGAAAAAGCCAAAATGTCACTTTCTCACTGCAGGTTCAGCACTACTTCACCCTTTTCTCCCAATGTGACAATTCACCCAAATCAAATCAGCTTTTCTTCTTCTTGATCATGATGTTGTTCAATTCTGCATGCTTCATAGTGTAGCTGGTCATTCTTCGGTCTCTGGACGGTTTTGAAAGCAGGGAGAAGTTTGTGTTTTAATGTGTGTTTGTTTGCAGGAGGTGACTGTGCCCTCGACTGCTGTAGACATGAGTTCTGCGGCCATCCCAGAATCTGAACCTGATGAGCCTAAAGACACCGAGCCAGAGGACACGGTGGGGCTTACACAACTGCTTTTGAGTTTTGCTTTGTTTTTTTGTTTGTTTTTAAACCGTTTTTCTGTTTGTTTCACTGGCAGTGCTGTGTTCATCTTCAGATATTTTTAAAATAAACACAATGATCATTAAATAATATTTGTATTAAAAAACATTGCTTTTAAAATAAACAAACTGATTTAAATTAAACATTAAATAAGTAAATATATTAAAATGAACACGTTTGTAAATATATGTGATAAAACGCTGTGTTTATTTATAATTAAATTAAACATTAATCAACAATAAAAATTTGCATTTTAAGGAAACATAAATAGCACAATTTAATTAAACATTAAGCAGTTATACTGTTTAATTACATTAAACATTGAATAACAATACATTATTTGTATTAAAATAAATAAATATTTTTTAAAAAGCTATACTTTGTTTAATAGACGTAGTTTTGAATTAAACATTAATCATCTGTAAATATATGCTGTCTAAAAAACATTTTTTTTTAATTTTCATACAAATTTAACAATTAAATGTTTAATCTTTTAAACATAAATAACAAATTATTCATTTTAAACATTTTTTTACTTTTAATAACAAACAATATTATATATGTATTTATATTTTAATAAACATGATATAAATTAAAATTAAACAGTAATTAACAATATATTAATTTTTCAGTTTACATTAACATTATTAAACATAAAAATAAATACATATTTAAACAAAACAACTAAAATTATTTGTATTTAACGTAGTAACAAAAGATATCTTTTTTTTTTACAATTATATATTATGTGTGTGTGTGTGTATGCATGTATGTTTGTGTACATGCACATTAGAAATAAAGCACAAAAATAGACCTTTGTTTTTAATTTAACACAAGAATATCAAAATGTATTGCAATAAATTTCGTCTTACTCTCAGTGAGTTTTATATAGTACTGGGTTTGCTGATTGAATGTATTTGAGTTGATTGAGTGCTTTATGGGAGGAGCAGGTCACTTGACCTGTTCCTGATCTTATGCGTGTTTAGGCAAGGAACGATAGTGGTGTTTTTATTCATCTGGGAACTGATTTTTGTTGAAAAGTCAGCAGAAGAATATAAAATAATGGTTGTGCTCAGTTGAAACCAGATTACAGCAACTGTCTATTGTTTTCCTGTTCAGAAATCCTCTAAACACAAGAAGAAAAAGCAGAAGAAGGAAAAGGAGGAGAAGGAGAAGAAAAAGAAGAAGCGACACCACCATCATCACCATCACGGTGAGGCCGGAGGAGAGGATTCGGTGCAGAACGGCACCGTGGAGGAAGAGGAGCCCCTGCCGGTCAGTCCCTGTCACAGAAGGACACTCTGTGTCACTAAAACAGGAAGTAGAAGCACTTCATCCTGTACTAATCCAGCCTCCGTCTCGTCTCGTTTCAGCCCATGTCCAACTACTCTGTGCTGGCGGAGAACTCCTTCATCAAGATGGTGAGTGTGACGTGTGATCTCAGGATCCTCACACACTTTGAGTGACTCTGCTCTATAGTTCATGAATGATCAACTGTTCATGTGTCTCTGTGTGCATGTTTGAAGATGAGAGAAGATGCTGAGCAGGTAACCGTGACATCACAACCACCGTTGCTGCTACTAATTTGCTGTGATTCAAACTTTAGTCACAACAGACCCCAAATATAAACAAAAATGGATGCATTTATTAAATATATCATTAATAAATATACAATTTATTAAATGTTTGAATGTATACAAATTATACAATAGATATTCTAATAAATGCATATACAATTATATGCGTGTAATGTCAAAATTATATATGGGTTTTAATTATGTAGTATTATGTATCTTTTATGTTGTTGTTTTAGTACATAAAATTCCTAGAAATTAAATATACAATTTATAAAATGTTTAATTTATTAAAAAAAAAAAAAAAAATAGCTAGTAAATATCTAAAACTATGTAAAGAAAAATGTGTAATAATTATCAAATGTATATATAAAATTGTTTTATAATTTATAAGTTTTGTGTGTGGGGTATACAAATGTGTATGTGTGTGTGTGTGTGTGTGTGTATATATATATATGCGCGCAATTTATTATGTATAAAG